>NC_142857.1:7272727-7575757 GCF_061612785.1 Hesperophylax consimilis
CAGCCCTGGAAGTTTGTTCCATCGAAAGGCTTCACACCCTTCACCGAGATGCCGACCGACATCGTGAATTTTATTCACACTTCACGCTCGTTTTCAAACAGTTAGCTCTGACACTAAAACAATGGCCGACTTCCGTTCCGCACCACTTGAGACTTGTCGAATAATTTCACTCGCGTTCTCTTAATTTTTAGTTATACGTTAACTGGGCCCATAACCTGTTTGAGCAGGATTAAGAGAATGGATTGAATTGAATAATAATATCTATTTTAAATGAAAAGTGTTACTTTATTTAGTCTTTACATGAGCTTAATTAAATGCTGTTCGCGAGCGCGCGATTCGATTCAGAATGATTCACATCAATGCACGAGCATTGCCGAGGATTACCGAATCGCGCTCGACCCACACACCTGCACAGTTTCTACCTAACCGTGCATCCACACATTCGCCTACAGAAACATGCAGAACTCAGTTCGCCTTAATATTATATATATTTAAAATTAACTTTTGAACAGATTATAAAAATTTAAGACAGCCAAATAAACGCGCAAATTTAGAAACATCAAAATGTAATTATTACCCCGGAAGAATTGAAAAAATAATCAATAGTGAGAAAAAAATCATTTCCATTGCAACGTAACAAAAAATATCAGAACTTTAGTAACACAAGAATCTATACTTAAAATTCATAAGAATAATTTATCCATGTATGTCACTATAACTCGCACATACTCATCAACTGTTTACCATATTTTTATATTGGCTTACCTAGTAATAAATACTCAGTGTAAATAATTTTAATAACTTCTCATATATTTATGTGTATATGTGTATTTAATTGTATATTACATATGGTATCTTAACCTATATACTCCTTATTTTCTTTTATATACTTTTTGTACTAATTTTAAATTCTTCTAAATAAACCTTCAAACCCTCAAAATGAAAAATATGGATTGATTGAATAATTTTATTTAATTTTTTAAGTTTGAACTGTCTGAAAAACTCTATACGGGCAATGCCGGGAACTTCAGCTAGTTCATGAATAAAAACGAAATAAAAATACCTTATCGGAATCTAATTCTAGAATAAATAAAAACTAAATAAACCCTACTGTATCTTGTTTCTAGCTCACTTATCTCTGGTGCAGTGATGTGATGTAATATACCCTATTGTATCTTGTTGCTAGGTCACTAATCTCTGGTATAGTGATGTGATGTAATTACTTTAAATCTAGAGGAAAATATATAGAATGTTTAAAGACCTAAATTATCTCGTCCTTAAAATAAATATATTAACTCTACTTTTGCCACTAATCTTCTAATAAATTGAAATCAAATAGTAATGGAGGGTAACATAGCAATGGTAAAATCGAATTATATGTTTTTATTAAAGTTTTAGTATAGTTTCTTCACCCCCTAGGATTATTGCTGCAGAGTCTCCATCTTCTATCTTCGTCGAACGTCACAGCGTTGCTGCCAAGGTCTGGTATCTGTGAGAGGATATTGTGTCAGCGCTTTATTAGCAGCAGACACATACCTGGAAGGATGACGAACCTCGTGCTAGCACTGTTGGTGCAGCTCTCTGGTAGACTCTTTCGCTGCAGCAGCTGGTCCAGTTTCTTCACCACCTAGAATTCTTGCTGCAGAGTCTCTATCTTCTATCTTCGTGTCACCTGTTTCCGTACTTCATTTTACTTATCTTAACTTCACTTTATTTTTGTAATATTTAATTTTTTGTAGTACCTGCATCAACTTTAAAGCTCCCCTGAGGTGATATCTCACAAATAGCCCAATAAATAAAAAAATAAAAACAGTGTTCTCTTCGTGCAAAGTCGTAAACTTTTTGATAAAGGTGTATTTATCTGAAGTGACCTGCCAGGTTAGTATGTTTTTTTCTGTATCTGTATGTACATAATGAGTATGTTTTTCTAAATATGTTTGTAATTAATGAAAACATGTACAGCCTAGCAATTCAATATAAATATATTATCCTGTTATTAATATGAAAAATCCAGCATAGATTTTTTTCTCACCTTTATGGGTTAACAAAGTGGGGCAAAGGTGATTGCCTAGGGGGGCTTGTTACCTAAATACGGACCTGGTAGTTGGCTGTTGGTACGCTGATGATGATGGATGGCAGACTGATTATGTGGAGCCACAATGGTTGAACACAATCCAACACATTTCAACGTTTCGTTCTGATTTCGTTATTGTAAATCTCTCATAATGCCGCATTGTAATCTCACGAAGTGGAAGAGTACATTGTAATGATGCGGTATGTACTCTCGGATACACGTAATATAATGTATTTATTTAAAGTTGTTTTAAGTGAAAATCCGCAGAATCTTAACTATGAACTAAAAATCTGTTCTTGTAAAGTCTAAGACACAAAAAACGTTCAAACTGTAAGCTTTATTTAATTTGCGTAGTCTTTACTTAGTAGTATCTATATTTTCAGTTCACATAATATTTTTTGTTCCTGTACGATAAAAAATAACTATTGTTAATTTATTAAAATTCTAACAAATTATTATAAGCAATAATAAAATATATAAATAGAAATATATAAATTTAAAAAATCTTCGGAGAAAAAAAAATGCTGCCGACGGTAATCGAACTTGTAGCCTTCTGATACTATGCTACATCTGCTATAGAGCGCTAAAGAAATCAAATATTAGTATTTTATGCAATTATTATAACTTATTTATTTTTTTCTTTTTTATTGTTCACCTTACCGGCAATCAGAAGGCAAGGGGTTTGATTTTATCGGCGGTTTTTCTTTTTTCTTTTTTTCAACGTATGAGGGTGTTTCAGACTAAAAAATATTGCTTTTATTATTTTTTTAGATTTTTTATAAATAAGCAAGTCATTTTTCATCTTAAAGGAACAAAACATATTATGCAAAGTGAAAATAAAAATACTACGAAGTAAAAACTTATTCATGGTACTTTACATATAAAACCTCATCTTGTAAACATAAGCTTATCTTTAAAAAATATTTAAAATCTCTTAAATTTAGACTTTCTTAAAACGGGACTGCAGACCTCTTTCTGATACATTTTTAGTAAATTTTTAATATATTGGAATACGTGTTCAAGCGCCTGCATTTTACGTGATAATATACAATGACAAAATGTAAAAATATTAGAATTTGTATGAACCTGTGTCCGGACATCGCGATAACACGTTCGTGTTTTACTGAAAGTTTATTAGGAAGCCTTTCGATTCATTCGTTAAAGATCTGCAACCCCGTTTTTAACCGGTTCTTAATAAATAAGCAATAAGTTTTCTTCGTGTTGTTACCAAATTCAATTGAAGATTTCCTTAATGTGATCCTTTGTGTCTAAATATTTCTCTGTGGAAAGTAAAAATACATAATCAGACAGTTCATGCATATTATAACCTTCTTGTTACTTTACTTTTTGCAGATGACTTGAAACACCATTTTTTTTGTGAAAATTAATAACGAGTAAAATCTCTAATTGTAATATTTAATCATTGAAGACAGTATTAGCGACTATTACTAGCCAAATTAAAAACAAAGATTCGGTCGTATTTAGGAATTGAACCGAGGACTTGAGCCCTGTCGGGGTTTTGCTGTACCTACCACCAAGCTAATCCGACCCTATCCCTGCTAATATTTAACTTTATCATACTTCGACTAAGAACTACCAACATCATCTTCATTTTCTTGACGCATATTTTTATTAGCTGCTTTCTTTATGTATGATTGCGAAATTCTTCCCAAACTAAATGTAGAACATTTTAATATTTTTTCTGATTCAAATATGCGATAATTGTGTTCAATCATTGAGGCGAAGCATAATGCTAAATCACTATTTTGATTAATCTTTATAACGAATTGGTTTACATTATGAATACCAAAACATATGCATTAGATAAATTGAAGGTTTTCCTATCGTTTCGCTTGAGTAGAATACAATTAAAAAAATAAATTACTCAATAAAAAATATAAATGTAAACTACTAAAAAAAATATTTTTCAATAGTATATATGAACGCGTTAAGGAAATAACTTCTGAAAAATACAGTATTATTGCTAAGATTATCTGTGACAGTTTCCTTAGATTAACTTTTTTGCTTTCTTATAAAATTATTTCCAAAATAAATAAAAACAAGTTTTGAGCTCGAAAACGAAAGTTTCTAGATTCTGTTTGTCGAGCGGTTTTAATGCTTAGTCCTATCTACAGAGTTTCAGCTCTATCGAACGTCGGGAAATGGGTTAATTTACGCTTCTATGATTTGCTTTCACTCATTTCTGAAAACAAAAGTTAAATTCAAATAGATGTAAAAAAATAAACCGGTGAATTATAAAGTTGTTTTTTATAATATCTAAATAATTTAGTCTTCTGAAATATTAATACAAATTGAAAATATCTCCAAAGTAAAAATAAATGCTGCCAACGGGAATTGAACCCGTGCCTTTTGATGTCTGGTCAGGTGCTTTGTAACCACTGAGCTATGTCGGCTTATTTCCAACCCGCCAAATGATTCAATATGTACTAGTACCTCAGTAAACAATTACTGCTTATTATATTTTTTCCACATGTAAACAACCAACTTTATTTTTGTAGGAAAGGATTTGTTAGTGCTAAATTTCTCACTAGATGGCGTCGAGACATATGATATCATCATTTATTGGTGAAATATTTTTTGACTTGTCAAATATTATTATTTTTTAATGATAAACTAATGTTTATAAGACAAGGTTTTATGCATAGCATAAAGGATAACAAATAATTAAAAGCAATAGTTAGTCTCCTGAAATATTAATACAAATTGAAAGTAATAAATTAATAATATCTATATTGAAATGTCTATTAAAAGAAGAAAATGGTTTGACTGAAGATTGAAACATCCTCACCAGGAACTGGAGTCGACAACTCTACTAACCTCGCCAAATGCCGATAGGGTAGAACATAATATGGCTATTACAATGAAATCGCTGGCTTTCCTTCACCGATCGGGTGTCGATAGATTACATAAATGTAAGAAACATAGAAAACAACGGTTGTAATAAATAAAACTTTATTGTTTATTTAAATTTATACACGAATCAATCGTAAGTTTATCAGAAGGTAATAAGAACGAACTTTCAACGAAGGAAGAAAGATCCCGAATAATATTAATAAACGCGGCTCGAGGCAGTGTGGCGATCGTCTAAATGTTGCCAGCGGCAAAAAGAATCTTCTGCATAAATCGTTGTTAGTTCTTATTCCCTACAATACGCTTATTTCTTTTAAACTGCTGGAATGTCATCCGATTTCAGAGAAATGCATATATATATCTGCGTGTGTGTATGTGATTGATAAATTGCTTTGTCATCGACAACGAGTCAAACTGCCAAGTTTCAGCTCGGTTAAATGTCGGAAAGTGGGGTAGTTAGCAAAAGTAAAATATAAGTAGATGTAATTAAAAATGTCTGCCGTTCAGATTCTATTTAAATATCGATAATTTTTGTACCAGAAATCTTCCACCTTCTTTCGTCTTCTGTAAAAAAAATTTCAGTTTACGCTATTGTTCAAATTTAGATTTTCTTTTTCTTTTACACCCTTTTTTAAACAAACTTTTTACGATTCATCTAAAAAAATCTGAACCATTTCACAGTCCGCAATATCTGCAAATTAATTCCACTTTTCGTTTATTTTACGACCCTTAAAACTTTAAATGTTAATTCAATTAATTAATTAACTTTTAATTAATTAAAACTTTTTGATTAGTTTTCATGTTAACTTTAAGTATAGTTTCAAGTATTTAAAGCTTCATTTAACATGTTAAGCGGCCGCTACACTACTCGCTTCGACGCTTCGACGAAGTCCTCGACGAAGTTAGCCGAAGTTCGAAGTGCGTGCCCACACACTCGTACAACTTCGCGAGTAACTCAGTCCAACCAGTCAGTGATTGGTTTATTTATGCCGTGACGCTTCGAGTCCTTTGACTCGGTCGCATTTACCGACAACAATCGGAAGTCGGGCGAAGCGAAGCGAAGTTCGTGCCCACACTATTGTATTCGGTCAACTTCGATCAACTTCGCGAGTAGTGTAGCTGGGCTATTATTTTTAATAAAATGCTAGCGAAGACCCGTACAGAATCATGAAATACTATTATAGTTATAGGATTTGTTAATTTGAAAGTATTTAACACCATTAGTAAACTTGAAAAATTACAACATCTGCTAAAAAAATACATAAAAAAAAGACATGTCAATTATAGAATTATTGATTAATTAAATCATTTTGGTATCTATGTTATCGCTTGTCGAAATCGTCCCGACAGTCAGTTCAAATTTTGATAATCAAAGCTATTTTTTTTAAAGTGAAACCGCACAGGAGTGCCAACTGCCAGTGAGATTATGGTTTCCCCTATTCGGGCATGTTTTGAGGCTGAACGTAGTAAGGAAAGGAAGGAGCTGGGGATGGGGAAGGTCAGAAAGTACCTGGCTATTCAGATCTGGTCACCAAACAGGCCAAAGCCATTTCAAGCAACGTTTCGATTGTGAATGATAATCTTACATCAGGGAAATACTGAGAGTATCTTTCACTCTGGAACGTGCCGCAAATATACTATATATTATTTTAAACGAGTAAGTTGTGAAATAAAAACATTATAATTAAATTAAAATTACTTGCGCACGCCGGGATTTGAACCCGTGACCTCCAGCTTCTAGTAGAGAGCCTTATTCCTCGACTACGAAGGCCATGGTATTCAAGAGTCCATTGCACCATTTATTGCGGAGTTACACTGAGACATAGCACCAAAATAAATAATAGCATAGGACATACACAAACATAAAACTAGGACGTGCAATGAAATCAGGCTACCAAAAAAGGACAAGGCGAATACACAGAACAGTATATTCTATAAAGGGATGAAATACTATAACGCGCTGCCGGAAAACCTAAAGACTGCCCCAATTGAAAAATTCAAGATGTTGTGTAGAAGCCACATAAAACAAGAGAAAACATAGAATATTAAAATGTAAAAATTAATTAGTCATTTGTAAACTTTAATGTACAAATTACTAAAATAAATTAGAAAATAAAAAAAATTATTATTATAAAAAATGAAGTATCTTCTTGAGTAGGTTAGTTCTCCTATAATAAATTGCACGTAGATACAATTGCGCTTGGGGGACGAATTGATAATATATAAAAAAATCCTCTTTTTAATACAATTTGCAGTGAGCGCTTCACTTACGTGGGAGTATATTAAGTGTATATGAACCATTATTTCAGTAGTTCACAGAAGGTGTTTATTTATTGTTTTACTAAAAAAAATCCAATTAATTATTTCGGACGTACCTTCATACTCCATTATCCAAACAGTATTATCAATCATCCGATTTTCCCACAAATTCACACCGGAAACAAAGTGAAATCACCCAACGGGTGACAGGGCATTCCGGCGGCGCACAGTGGACGAATTAAAATAAATATCGAAATTATTGTGTACAAAGTCTTTGCTCTACCCACAGATTTTGAGATTGTGTATAATTTTAATAACCCATATTTTATTTTTTTTACGTAATTTTGTAATTACTCATTTTATTTTACATTAATTATTGGTATCAAATTAACTCTATTAGCGATTGTGATCTATCCTGAAAATATTAAAAAATGTTTTGGAAAATAAAAATAATACTGTAATGTGTACCTTTATTACAATATGTAGACAGAATTCTCTGTTATTTTCGAAAAATATTACCTAATAAATTATAGCTTAATATATAACATTCTTACACAGAGCTTACTTAAGAGCGTGTGCATGTGTCTAATAGTGCATTACAAAACATCCAATGGTCCGTTGCATAGCGCGATATTTGCAAAATGCTATTATGCACTATTCACGCCGTTTCACTAGAGTCTTGATGAAAAGGCAAAGAGGATGTCTTGGCACACACTCCTACCTTCATTATCATACATGCATCACATATATAATAGACTCTTTTGATTTCCAGTCTCTGGAAATGACTCCACTCCACTAACCCTTTCAACACCGCACTTTTGTTTCCACATTTAGACCATATTCTCTGCTTGATAATATCTTAAATAATTATTCTAAAAATTTGGTACATATTTTTTTGTTGCTTTCTAATTTAGAATTTTTATTATTTTCAGGCCTCAAAGGGTCATTTTTTATTCGTTAATTCCTTTCACATAAACACAAATTTAATTGAAGAAATCTAAATTAACAGGCATAAATATAAAGATAACATAAAAATCCTTATCTAAACAAGACAGCCATCTGTCATTATACTTACAGTATTTGTCGCTGGAATAAAGATTGCAAACAGCAGAAAAAAATATGACATGAGAAATATCCTTCACAAAAACAGGGCTATTTGTTTCACAAAAAAGAGAAATATAATTTTTTTTCTTCGTGTTCCTAGGGAAAAACTTTGGTATTGAAAGGGTTAATCTGTATTCACGAAGTAAAATCAACAAAACGAAGACAACGGTTAACGAGTGTAAACAAATTAAAATGCGATACTGTTATAAAATGTGATGGATGTAAGTGTAAAACCACTTTCACTTTTTTTTAATTTCACCCTCTGTGTGGCAGGCGCGTGGGTGGCATTTCCCCGCTAGCCGTTCTCGCGGACAATGGGCGGGGGTGAAGTGAGGGTAGAGTGGGTCGAGTCCTCCGGCCTACACTAGAGGTGGCCTCCACAAGAATGGCACCCCCCCTCTGTTCACTTTGGGCTTGAGTGATTTTTAATGTACAACGGGCCTCTCTTTATGGTTGATAATGAAAGGGATGAAATAACAGAAATATCACCTGTAATATACCCTCTCTCAACAATGTGATACTTTTTTAACACCGCAGTGGATATGTGAGATTTTATTTTAGTAGGTTTTTATGTAATGATTCAGAGCTTGCGTTTTTCATGTTAAAATATTATTGTCGTTCAGTTATTTCATTGTATGTACCATTACGATTGGCGTAATTTAGCTGTGTGGATCATTATCATTGTACATATTCACGCATTAAAGGCTTTTACATATCGATACCTATATTATTACGTGTAAGTTTTACGAAGGATTGTGATAAGATGTTAGTACATTACTATATTATAAAAAAAGTTAATAAAGGACTTCAGAAAATGTAATCGTAGTGGTAAGTATAGGGTTTTCCAATAAGAGGTGTTATTTTGATATTCAATAGTAAAATATCAATGGTTTAGTTGCTTGTGGGGCACGTAGCGCCGTTTTGTTGAAATTAAATGTTGTCCAGATCAATACAATCCAATTTCGGCCATAATAAATCATTAATCATCTTTCGATAGCGCAATCCATTCACCGCAACTGTTGCTCTAGCCTCATTTTAGAAAAAGTAAGGTCAAATGACTCCGCCGGACCATAAACCGCACCAAACAGTCACACGTTGAAAATAAAGAGGATTTTCAACAATAACTCTTGGGTTTTCCGAGCCCCAGATGCGACAATTTTCCTTGTTGACGAAGCCACCGAGGTGGAAATGGTCCTCATCACTCAAAATGATTTGCATTTGATTCACTCAAGCGAATTTTAATAATTTAAATGCGTTGTTGAAGCGTGTATTGTTCCATTTTTATTAATGACGTAGTTTCTACTTGTCAAATGTTTAAAAATGACAGCTTCAAAAGTAACATCTACCGAAATAGCGGGCTATTCAAAATAACACCTCTTATTGGAAAACCCTGTACATACAGTGCAATGTATAGTATGTTTGTTATTATTTTTTAATGTTAAGTTACACAGGAGTACTCATTTCTCTCTAGCGGTCACTAGCCAGTGGTACAATGGCATCCTCAATTGGGGAATGTTGTGAAGCTGAAGGTAGTGTAGGGGAGAGGAGGTGGGGAAAGGAAAAGATGGGAAAGTACCTGACTATTTATATTTGGTCGACAAACATTACTAATGCCATTTCAAGCAATGTATCAATTCTGAATTATAGTCTTACATCAGGGAGAGAATGAGGTTAACTTCCACTCTGGAGCGTTCAGAAAATATTATAATATAAAATAAAAATATTATACAAACAATACAAATCAATCAAATAAAAATTGCCACCTTCGGATTGCTAGGCGATAACCTACCCCTCCACCACGGAGGCCGTCATTGTTGTAAATGTTTATTGTGCCCAATGGGGTATCAACGGAGGCCATCGTTGTTGTCAATGTTTATTACGCCCAATGGGGTGCCAACGGAGGTCGTCATTGTTGTAAATGTTTATTACGCCCAATGGGGTGCCAACGGAGGTCGTCATTGTTGTAAATATTTATTACGCCCAATGGGGTGCCAACGGAGGTCGTCATTGTTGTAAATGTTTATTACGCCCAATGGGGTGCCAACGGAGGTCGTCATTGTTGTAAATGTTTATTACGCCCAATGGGGCGCCAACGTAGGTTGTCGTTGTTGTAAATGTTTATTACGCTCAATGGGGTGCCAACGCAGGCCATTGTTGTTGTAAATGTTTATTACGCCCAATGGGGTGCCAACGGAGGCCGTAATTGTTGTAAATGTTTATTACGCCTAATGGGATGCAAACGGAGGCCGTCATTGTTGTAAATGTCTATTACGCCCAATGGGGTGCCAAAGGAGGCCGTTATTGTTGTAAACGTTTATTACGCCCAATAGGGTGCAAACGGAGGCCGTCATTGTTTTAAACGTTAATTACGCCCAATAGGGTTCAAACGGAGGCCGTCATTGTTGTAAACGTTTATTACGCCCAATAGGTTGCAAACGGAGGCCGTCATTGTTGTAAACGTTTATTACGCCCAATAGGGTGCAAACGGAGGCCCTCATTGTTGTAAACGTTTATTACGCCCAATAGGGTGCAAACGGAGACCGTCATTGTTTTAAACGTTAATTACGCCCAATAGGGTGCAAACGGAGGCCGTCATTGTTGTAAACGTTTATTACGCCCAATAGGGTGCAAACGGAGGCCGTCATTGTTGTAAACGTTTATTACGTCCAATGGGGCGCCAACGTAGGTTGTCGTTGTTGTAAATGTTTATTACGCTCAATGGGGTGCCAACGCAGGCCATTGTTGTTGTAAATGTTTATTACGCCCAATGGGGTGCCAACGGAGGCCGTAATTGTTGTAAATGTTTATTACGCCTAATGGGATGCAAACGGAGGCCGTCATTGTTGTAAACGTTTATTACGCCCAATAGGGTGCAAACGGAGGCCGTCATTGTTGTAAACGTTTATTACGCCCAATAGGGTGCAAACGGAGGCCGTCATTGTTGAAAACGTTTATTACGCCCAATAGGGTGCAAACGGAGGCCGTCATTGTTGTAAACGTTTATTACGCCCAATAGGGTGCTTACGGAGGCCGTCATTGTTGTAAACGTTTATTACGCCCAATAGGGTGCAAACGGAGGCCGTCATTGTTGTAAACGTTTATTACGCCCAATAGGGTGCAAACGGAGGCCGTCATTGTTGTAAACGTTTATTACGCCCAATAGGGTGCAAACGGAGGCCGTCATTGTTGTAAACGTTAATTACGCCCAATAGGGTGCAAACGGAGGCCGTCATTGTTGTAAACGTTCATTACGCCCAATAGGGTGCAAACGGAGGCCGTCATTGTTGTAAACGTTTATTACGCCCAATAGGGTGCAAACGGAGGCCGTCATTGTTGTAAACGTTTATTACGCCCAATAGGGTCCAAACGGAGGCCGTCATTGTTGTAAACGTTTATTACGCCCAATAGGGTGCAAACGGATGCCGTCATTGTTGTAAACATTGTTGTTTCTAGTTAAATAAGTGAAAAATTTAATTTTTTTTTATCTAGAATAAAGAAAAATAAAAATAAAAAAACGTTTATTACGCCCAATAGGGTGCAAACGGAGGCCGTCATTGTTGTAAACGTTTATTACGCCCAATGGGGCGCCAACGTAGGTTGTCGTTGTTGTAAATGTTTATTACGCTCAATGGGGTGCCAACGCAGGCCATTGTTGTTGTAAATGTTTATTACGCCCAATGGGGTGCCAACGGAGGCCGTAATTGTTGTAAATGTTTATTACGCCTAATGGGATGCAAACGGAGGCCGTCATTGTTGTAAATGTCTATTACGCCTAATGGGATGCAAACGGAGGCCGTCATTGTTGTAAATGTCTATTACGCCCAATGGGGTGCCAACGGAGGCCGTTATTGTTGTAAACGTTTATTACGCCCAATAGGGTGCAAACGGAGGCCGTCATTGTTTTAAACGTTAATTACGCCCAATAGGGTTCATACGGAGACCGTCATTGTTGTAAACGTTTATTACGCCCAATAGGGTGCAAACGGAGGCCGTCATTGTTGTAAACGTTTATTACGCCCAATAGGGTGCAAACGGAGGCCGTCATTGTTGTAAACGTTTATTACGCCCAATAGGGTGCAAACGGAGGCCGTCATTGTTGTAAACGTTTATTACGCCCAAAAGGGTGCAAACGGAGGCCGTCATTGTTGTAAACGTTTATTACGCCCAATAGGGTGCTAACGGAGGCCGTCATTGTTGTAAACGTTTATTACGCCCAATAGGGTGCAAACGGAGGCCTTCATTGTTGTAAACGTTTATTACGCCCAATAGGGTGCTAACGGAGGCCGTAATTGTTGTAAACGTTTATTACGCCCAATAAGGGTGTTTTACCTAATATAGCTAAATTAATGAAACGGCAAAAGGTGCACATTATTTTTTTAATGAACCTTTTACAAACATTAAAATAAATTGCTTTTTAATTTGAACACACTGACGTAATGGTGAGCATCGATTGAACAATAGTTTTTTTTTTTTTTTGCCAAATATATGTAGAGTTTTATTATGCCTCACAACTAATATTTTGTTTTATTTGCAAAACCAACAGTTAATATTTTGCAAGATACAGTAAAATATGCATAGTAATTTAATGTTATTCTATTACTAGACCTATGTCATCTCTTTTGGTATGTTTTTGTTTAGTTATACATTTTTTTTAAATTTGTAAATCTACTCTAAATCTTTCAACTTATTTATATTACATTAAGAACACTTTACAATACATCTAAACTTATTCTTTATCGTATTTAGGCATAGTAAGGAGTCATGTAGAATACAATTCCACGGTTTGGTCCCCAAATTATGAGATTCATTCACATGCAATTGAAAGAATCCAAAATAAATTTTTAAGAAATGTAAATTTTAAAATGCTTATTTCTAGAGAAAACCTAAATTACGATAACGTACTTTGTTCATTAAATTTAATAAAATTATCTGATCGTAGAATTATTTCCGATTTAACCTGTTTGTATAAAATCATTAATTCAATGTTTGATATCCCTGATTTATTATATGTAATCTCTTTTCATACTCCAAGCAGGTCGATTACAAGATAGTACGTACCATATTATTGTAGCAATTCTATATCCACGTCCCAATATCACACTCCTATGCGACGGATTAAACAGCTAAGAAACAAATACTACGATGTTGTTGATATATTAAGTACCTACATCAATTTCAGTATAATATATAAGCATACCCTATTGAAGTTTTTTTCATCAAGTAGTGGAATATTTTAATAAAGGTATTTAATTTGATTAACACATAATAATTTTGTCAACTGAAAGAGAAAAAAATATTTCGGATTTTTTATGCTTTGTGCCTACATGCTGTGTAGATCAAGTTCAGTGATATTTTGATTTTATATTTATTTTTCTGCAATTGTTTTAAAAAGTCGTTTCCTGCACTATTTTCGTGTATAATATCGTAAATATTTTTTATATATATATGTATGTTAATCCTTAATAGGCGTTAAAGCAAGGCTTTTAGCTTCTTTAACATCTGTCGGTAGCTCATTAAAAATCTTAAATCCTTTAAAATAGAGATTATTTTGGGTTCCCGAAAAATTTGTTTTTGGAAGTTTAAAATCTCCACAGTTTCCATGTAAGTATTCCGAAATTAACATGTATTTTGGGAACATCTTATTTTTTAACTTAAATATAAATATTAGGGTATTGTAAATTACTCCCTGTCTCACACTTAACATTCCTAGTTTTTTCTGCATAATAATTATCTTAGGATATTTGGGATTGCTGTGTGGAGGGTTTTTTTAAGGACAAGAAGAAGAGTAAGATCTGGGAAGGAAAAATGTATGGGGATTGGGTAAGAATCTAGGGGAGTCAGTGTATCCAGGAGTGACGGACGTATGAATCCATCCCTCCCACTGCGGTGCAAGGCGATGCGTCGAGAGAGTCCTGCTGGAGGGATAAAAAATCTCCATCAACCAGTCTCTCCAATCATAGTAGTTGGGCAGAAGCATCCGCCGCCAAGACCTAGTCAATCCTCACTACGTGAACCCGGGCACCCCTGCTCAGTCACCAAACGTAGCGAACCACATGGGCTGACGTATTGCAGAGGTGTTGATTATCCACTAAATGGTTCCTGGGGCGGCGGTACCCACATTCAACTTTAACCCCTCCAGCATTTGAGGGTCATATATGACCGGTCATATTTTATTAAAGTATTTTTATATTTTTTCTATAATGCGAAAATGCATAATTTTTTGACAATATATACTGAGATAAAGAATAATTCTTTCCAGTTTGTTTTGAATATACTTTAAAAAATATTTCAATTTTTTTATTATATGAACGACATAAAAGCAAAGGTACAGTTTTCTTACAAATTCTCCAAAAAAATGAATGTGTTTTCGAAATATCGAGTTCTCTCAATTTCTCTATGATTGGAGTAAAAAATTATGTAAAAATCTGGTTGGTGGTTTTGACAAAAATTTTCACATTTAAAGTTAAAATTTTAATATTTTGAAATAGTTCTTTTAATTTTTAATGCATTCACCGGAAAGATAATTTTATCTTGTTTCTAAAACAGTATTTGCTTTTGCGAAAAATTAAAAAAAATACGATGTATGTAGCGCATTTGAAATACACAGAAAACATTGCAAACTGAACAAATGTGATGATTGAACTGAAGGGTTAAGTTACAATGACCTATACATTGCGTGAATGTTATTTATTGCTTTATTATGTAAGTGTTTGAACGGGAATATAGAATAAGGTAATGAGAAGTTCCCGATAAATCCTGGGGGTAAAGAATTCAATCATGTCTGATCATTCGTTTCCCAGAAAAGTTTGTATTTTTTATGTTCAAAGCTCTAGGTAATGCGTGTTTCAGAGCTGTTGTGACAGATGACAGACTACTAACATTTACTTTTAGTTATTCCCGGGAATCTAGCCTGATACACTGACACGCACCCTCAAGGGAGAGGGGCTCATTCCAGACGTGGAGCCACGCGTATTATCCTTGGTTTCGTTTTATTGCGCCACTGTAACATACAGGTTCGAAGGACTCGTAGGTACACTTGAAAAAGCTCGCGAGACCGTATAGGACTGTTCGAAATAAAACTGTGCACGCTTAAGAGATAAATAAATAATATTAAAAAATTAAATCAAAGCAAATTAAATGCTGTAGAAATGAGATCTCTAAAGCGTACATGTGGTAAAACAATGTGTTATCGTGTCAGAAATGTGGACATCCGCAGAGAATGCAAGGCTGATGTAGGAGTAGTGAGTAAGATTAAGGATATTGTTTTTACACGACTTATTTATTTTTATTTAAGTACATAAAACAGGCATGGTGCCCAAAAATTTACAAACATGGATGTTTAAATACATAATAATACAAAACGATAATAGCAAAAATAGTAACAAAATGAATAAGCTAAATATGCAGAAGTAAATAACAAATAACGATGTGTAAAAGGTTAGTACAAATATGTTCATAAACGATTTGTTATTGTCACACCTGTACTGGTGAGACACTGATTAGGTAGGTACAATGTTGCTTCTCTTTAAATAAAGGGTTTTATCACTTAAGTTGTTAAGATTACTATTTAAATTCACGCTTAATTTATTTATTTATTTATTAAACGCCATAAAAGGCTTTAACAATAATGTGATACATGAGATTATAAGTACACAGTGGTACATAGGCGAATATTAGTATTACATTTAAGAACAAAACAATATGTATACAAAACGACATTGAATGTGATACAGCTGAAATTTTCTTAAGGCATAGAATGCTACAATAATAGAAAACACTTCATTTAAACAGGATAACATATACAGAAAAGGTGACTTGCCAACAGATATAATCTAGCAAAATATTATAATAGCGCAAATAGTAGTGAGTTTATTGTAACAATCAAATTTATCTCAACTTGGTCAGAAATTTGTTAGGCCAAATTCAACCACAGGTCTGTCTAATACACCAAAGCCGCACGTCACATATTTGTGTGCATTGCTTCTTCGCTTACGTCGTTACTTTATTTGAGGGTATTGTCACGTCTTGGCGTATTTGTTGTAATACCATGCATAATTATATATAATTACTAATGTTATCCAAATTAACCCTGGTAATAAATTACATCTTTGCGATTCTTTCAAGGATAAAGACACCATCCTCTCACTTCGAATGCAATCAACAATGTTCTCAAAATTTGTTTTGACAGCATCGCCATTCCATTGTAAGAATATTATGTACAAAATACACAATTTGGCTGTCCTGAAACGGGAATCCTTCCCAGTTGGACAGACAAAGGTTCATTTTGTTTTGTATTGTTTGTAATTTATGTATATATAAAATAAATAAATAACAAACAAAATTATTTGACAAGTTAAAAATATTTCACCAATAAATGAAGATATCATATGTCTCGACGCCATCTAGTGAGAAATTTAGCACTAACAAAGCCTTTCCTACAAAAATAAAGTTGGTTGTAAACAGGTGAAAAAATATAATAAGCTGTAATTGTTGATTGAAGTACTAGTACACATTGAATCATTTGGCGGGTTGGAAATAAGCCGACATAGCTCAGTGGATACAGAGCACCTGACCGGACATCAGAAGGCACGGGTTCAATTCCCGTTGGCGGCATTTATTTTTACTCGGGAGATATTTTCAATTTGCATTAGTATTTCGGATGACTAATTATTGCATTTAAAAAATAAATAAATCGTGTAAGAAATGTGGTGATTTGCATATAATGCAAGTCTGATGTAAGCGTAATGAGTTCGATTGAAAGTGACTCTTGTATGGTTTGGACATGTAGAGCAAATGAACGAAGAACGGAGTGTAGGGAGATTATATGACGCACGTGTGTACCGAGTAAGACATGGCACTATCAAGTGAATCAGATACTTGAGTCGGGCCGTGTCAAGAGTCAGAATAATAGAAAAGTATGTCTGAGACGATATATGAATATGAACAAGGCAAGGAGTGTGTGTCAAGTCCGAGTTGTTTGACCGAACGTCCTCTCTTCCTACCCCTACGGAGAAACGGTGTGGTGGTTAGTTAGTTTTTACAAAATTAAACTAGAAAAATAATTGCGTCATAGCTCCTTGGTTTTTCACCACCTCCACAAAGGGAGACAAGTTTCCGTGAGGAAAAATATTTCCTTGGGGCCTATGGGAATGATGTGTGTAGGGTATTTTTTGAGGAGAGAACAGGAGAAACTTATGTTGTAGGAGGGAGAAAACACAGAAGCCGGCAAATCGTACAACAGTTGATCCGTGAGAGTCAAGAACGACTCGTTTTCATGTGAAAAATGCCAGCCATGTACAAAACGTTAAATGTGCGTTTGCTCGTTTCCCGACTACGCATCGTTACCAAAGGGATCAATGCCGAAGGAATCATTTTTAATCTTCAATCAAAATACCAGTACGAATATTAAAATGGCAACACTCCCACCGTACGCCTGTACTCTAAAGATTGTAACCTGTTTGTTATTTATTTATTTAAACGTCTAAAATGCCTTTAAATAAAAGTGATACATGATGCAGTGTACTAGGGGAATATCTGTATTATACTCATATAAGAAATAATAACAGTTTATAGACGTAATCCATTACAAAGTTGCTACAAAATAGATTTATAATTACACAAATGTAAAATTGTGATTACAAGTATAGTGAGAATAAAATGAAAAATAACAGAAAATAAATAAAAAAAACTCAACATGAAACAATATTAGTAAAACGTAACAGTAAGATAAAATAAAACATAAACTAGGACAATATTACATATAAGACATATAACTAAAACAACATTACCAACGAGAAACGAAAATCGTTCTAGCAGGATAGTAAATAATGCATATGAGGTTCCACTATGCAAAACTAGGCTTGCGCAGAGACATGCTTTTTTCATTGCCCCAAAAATCTACAATGCACTCTATCAGACTATAGAAATTAGATCTAAAAATATATCTAGAGATGGCGAAATTTAGCATTAATTTTCAGATTTTTTAGCATTAACAATTGGAAATTTAGCGTTTTAAAGCATTTTGAGACATAATTTAGCGTTTTGTAGCAAAATAGAAAAAAATGTATTTTTTTAATGTTTTTAGCGCATATTTTAAGTATTTTTGGTAAAATATATGTTTAACCTTCATTTGCAAGTATTTCCATGTGAAATATTATAAATAATTAATTTTAATATTAAATTAATGGAAGGAAACTCTAAGTACGGGTCGAACACAAACACAACAAATGCAGATTGCGATTAACATCAATAGGCGTCATTTATTTCGCACAAATTGTGTAATGTCAAAAAGCAATTTTAGCCTAAAGTACAAAAATATTAAATATTTACACATAAAATAGTAACAAAATTATAAAAAATCGTAATGTAAATATCGATTTTTTGAAATTCTCACACATTATTTTAATACCCGGTATTTTCGGGAAATTCGCACCTATTTCGCTAAATAGAATAATTTAGCTGAAATACGGCCAAAATCACGTTTTTCGCGTTAATTCGCGAAATAGAAATCACTGGAAACACTTTCAAATGCCTTGAAACGCAAAGAAAACTTATAAATGCCCTATTTTCGAAACATAAATATTTTTTCGCGTTTTTAGTTAAAACGAAATTTTGCCATCTCTAAATATATCGTCTTACAGCATATACAAAAATGTAATAAAGACTTTGATCACTACCATTGACACAAATACTTACCTGCTATAACATCCTACCTTTTGTAAATTTACAAATCCTTAATTTTTCTATTTTTTAACCTTTTTTTCTTACTTATAATTTTGTAAGAACGGAATTATTTGTTTTATAAACTGCACTAAACAAAATAAGTATACCCACGAACTGGCGATGCCTATGTGGGATTTTCTTTTTGGTATATCTGCATACTATTCTATTATATTTTTTATTTAATTGTATCATTTTATTTTTCTTATCTTAAAGCTACCTTTTTTTTATTTTTTATAGTACCTTCTTTACCTGTGAATGAAATGCTTTTTGTAATACTATAATAATTTTAATAATGTAATACTTGTTTTTGTAATACTTGATTTTTGTAATTATATTTTTATGCATGTAACAAAAGAAAATTATTCATAAAAAACAATTAATAAAAAAACGCTACTCTAATTTGTAGGATTCAACAAAGTGCTGGTATAGATTCCGCTTAATTCTATATATGGTGTCATTAAATATATTCTTCTTTCGTATTGTGGGGGTGTTAGAGGGGGACATCTAGGTCTGCGAGCCATTCTAAGGCCTCAGGCGTCGCCATGTGAACCTCATTTATCCCGCTGGGGAATGAATGGAGCGGGAAAATATTAAATATATCAATAGTACCCCCAAGTTTGTTGCATAGATCTTATATATCCATAATTAGTTTTATTTTGGCTGTTTTATTTTGGTTCCATGATAACTCAACACCGTGACTATTCAACACACCTTTAAAAAGTAATATAAAGTAATTAAAAACAATAAAAAAATAATAATTAAACCTAAACTTACCTAACCTAACCTACTTAACCCAGATAATAAAGTTTTTGTTTCATCACTTTCCATGACTTTATATAACTTTTCAAAGATGTGATGAATTATCATTTTGATGATTTATCCGGTCACCATAATACTTATGTACAAACTGAAATAAATGTTAGCTGTTGATTTTCCAAAAATTAATTAATAAATACATATTTATATATAAAGAAATGGGAATCTATCAAATGAACCTCTTCATGAATAGCAAATCCCCTAGTCTTGAAGGTGTGAAAAACTTTTCAAAAAATATACCACATTGACTACCTCCATGTTCAAATCATACACTTGTTTAGTATACTTCCGCGACATTCCAGAGTGAAATATACTCTCAGAATCGCCCTAGTGTAAGACCACCATTCAGAATTGAAACTTTGCTTTAAATGGCTTTAGCCGTGTTTGGTGAACATATCTAAAAAGGCAGCTACTCCTCCATTTTTTTTTCTTTCACATTTCCTTTCCCCTACTACCTTCAGACTCACAAAACATACTTCAATCAGGGATGCCATAGTCTCACTGGCTCCAAACGAATTAAATTCCCTCTAACATATTTATACTTTGATGTTTTGTTTACGACGTTCATACAATTTTAAAGTTTTTTTCATAAAAGTCTATATTTAAATTACGTTGACCATGTATAAGTCTAGATATGGTTATTGAAAACCACGAAAATAAATTATTCTGGAGTTTCGGAGGATCTGTGAAAACTTAACGGCGAAATGAGATGTAGATTAAGATGTGACAAGTTTCAGAAGTTGAACAAGAATGTCTGGATTGACGTTAAAATACCGTAGACTGGATAACACACGTCGACGCGCCTAACGTTAATTATGTACCTACTACATATTATTATGCTAATCTGTTACAGTTACTTACGTTCTTCGTAATAGCAAACGTTATATACTCGTATATATATTTATTCTTCTTTTGTCATATTTTTAGAAAATATTAAAGTGTCAAATTTTATTTATTTTATTTATTATTTATAAGTGGGTACGGGATGTTACATGAGTACATTTGGTTACAAAATACTGGTTCTTGTGCTTGGTGAGAGAGTTACACTAATTATAAGAAAAAATAGAATACCATTATGCTATAAGTAAGTAAATATATATATAATAGGAATAATATATGAAGAGACAACATCTAAATACAGTGGAGATGAGTACAGACTAATAATAAATATCAACAAAGGGAAAAACAGGCAATTATTTAGTTAATTATTTCTGAAAGTGTAACTTCAGTTTTACAATACTTTATTCCTAAATAGGTATAGTTATTTTGAATTTGTTTGGATGTTTTGGAATTTTGATATTGTATTGATATCTTTTAGATAGGTGGGTTTCAAATTTTTTGATTATATTATCTTTATAAATTTGGATAATTTAATTTTTCTTGAATATATCCTCTACTCGGGGCACCCCGACATCTGTAAATATCGTTTCTGTTGGATACGTGAAGGGTTGCTTGAGGATTCCTTTGAGGATTAACTTCTGGACCACTTTGATCGGGGTTAGAATCTTATTGTATGACCCCCCCATCTAATAATTCCGCATTGAATTAACGACTGAATTAGTGCGTAGTATATTATTTTTAGGTTATTCTTAATCTTATGAACATATATACACACTTTCTGATATGCTTAACCAATTCACAGGCGTGTTTTTTCCACTTCATATGTTGTTCTATTATCACTCCGAGATATTTAATTTCTGATACTGAGTTCAATATTGAACAGCCTTGGATACATGTGTTTTTATTACATTTGTTATTGTGAATAATTATTTTAGTGTTAGGGAGTGTTTGTAGTTTGTTAATTGAGAAATGTATATAGTGTGTCTTGTTAGTGTTCAATGAGAGAAAATTTGTATCAAACCATTGTTTCAATTTGTTCATGCTATTATTTGCTTGTTCGTTGACTACATTCCAGTCGATGTCATTCACTATGATAGCTGTGTTGTCGGCATATGATATTATGTTTGCGTTAAGTGGTAGTTTGAAAATATCGTTGACATAAATTATAAATAGTAGGGGGCCTAGGACTGTGCCTTGCGGTATTCCGAAATTACTTGTTATTGGTAGACTAAGTGAGTTGTTTATCTTGACTACTTGGTATCGTTCAAATAAATAATTTCTTATCCATTTTAGAGCTTTATCGTTTACCCCAACACAATTCATTTTTTTAATAAGAGTATTATGAAAAATACTATAGAAAGCTTTTTTAACATCTATGAAGATTTCGAGACATTTCAAAGATTTGTCTAATGTGTCCTGGATTATGTTCGATAATTTGGCAATTGCATCTTGGGTACTTCTATTTTTCATAAATCCATATTGGTTGCCGCGAATTACGTCATTTTTGTCAATAAATTCAGTCAATCTTTTTTTGATAATTTTTTTAAAGATTTTCGCAATGTTTGAGATCAGCGATATTGGACGATAATTTGTCACTTCTTCTGGGTTGCCAGATTTATGAATTGGAGTGATGATGGTTTGTTTATATATAGTTGGGAATATTCCATTTTGGAGACTAATGTTAATTAAACGTTTTAAGGGTTTTGAGATATGTTTTTTGATAGTTTTTAGTGTTTCGACAGTAATTCTATCGAAACCAGGGGTGATTTTCCCTTCATTCTTCGTTATGATTTGCTCGATTTCATGGCCTGAAGTAAGGTGAAACATGTCAATTTTATTTGAGATATTAATGTTAAGGTTCTGTTCGTCATTGGATGGTACTTTTTGAATTTGATTTGCAAGGTTTTTGCCCACATTTGCAAAGATGTTGGTCGTCTGATATGTTTGCTTTGAATTTTCAGATTGGTTTATTGTTTTTTTCTGTGCATTTTGCTAGGGTGTTGTCTTTTGCACAATAGGGGCAGGTAGGAAGTTGCGTTCTGTTCAGGCATCTTAATGCTGTGTGTCCATACTTCAGGCAATGATAACACTGCGTAAGGGGGTTAAGATCTTCAATTGAGACTCTTTGGTGTTTTATGTTGATTTTTCCAATGTAAACTTGTATTTTTCTGATGGCTCCTGACGTTTGTAGTAAGCAGTTTGACATGTCTTGTTGGGACGTCTTTTGTTGGTCGAGTTTGTTTCAATTATAATCGCAAGTGACAAAATTCATAACTAACTAACCATAACTCCGTTTTGCCGCAGGGGTAGGCAGAACCCATTTTTGGCACAGACTCCTTGCCTCATTCACATTCATACATTCGTCTCTTACATACTCTTCTGTTATTTCGAATCTTGGCATGGCCCAACTCAAGTATCTGTTTTTTTATGCGAATACCGCATAAAAGTCCCAACTACTGCCAATCGTCTGGAGAGAGTGAGACTATGGCATCCACAATCGGGGTATTTTATGGGGAAGTGAAAGGTACTTGGATATTTAGATCTGGTCACCAAACACGGCTAGAGCCATTTAAAGCAATGTTTCAATTCTGATTGGTGGTCTTACAGCAGGGCGATACTGAGAGTATTTTATACTAGTATACTGTATATTATTTTTATATAAATAAATTGTGAAATATCGCAAATTAATTAAATTAAATGACTTGATTGTGCCGTGTCTTCCTCGGGCGTCCACGACTTTTTCTACTATTAAAATTCGCGTCATTCATTCTCCTTGCACTCCTTTCTTCGTTCATTCGCTCTCTATTCTTTATTTATTTATTGTTTTTTTTTTCACATGAAACATACACTTAATCTATTTTACTCTAGAAGTTTTTATCTGCGAACATCTTCCTCAAATAACATAAAGCAGAAAATCTGACATAATTAGAGGTTATCATGTCCAAAAGTGTTGCCGTGATTGATTTATTGAGTCATTATTCCGTGTTTCCCTTCCTCCTCCCTTACCCAACATTTCGGACAGCGTTGCAGTGTCCATCACATCTGCCCTGATGGTGAACACTGTAACATTGCTCGAAAAGTTAGTTAAACGAGAAGCAAAGCTAAGAAACTAAGCGCGACACGGTAGAATACCCCAAATAAACAATCACGATAAGGCAGAAAAAATATTTATCTAAGTTTTCATTAACTGTCAAACGGTAACTAGCTAGCCATGAAAATTAAATTTTCAAAAAAAGTCAAATCGACTATTTTTATTCCTCATCATTTCCGTCGTGAGCTACGGAGATAATAAATATCCTGTTAACTGTTATAAAATCATGCAAACCGCATTGTTGAACAGATTATTTTCATAATTTAGCTTCCGCTAAATAATGTACGCTTTAGGATGCGTATATTTTTACAGTAACATGGCAATAATATTAACGTTATTATGTCAGTTATTAGTATAACGTTATTATGTCTATTAAAAGTATAACGATAACGTTACTATGTCAGTATAAGTAAAACGTTAACGTAATTATGTCAGTTATAAGTAAACGGTTAACGTTATTATGTCGGTTATAAATATAACGTTTACGTTATTATGAAAGTTATAAGTAGCATGTTCACGTAATTATGTCAGTTATAAGTATATCGTTAAAGTTATTATGTCAGTTATAAGTTACAAATATTTGTAAGATTATGGAATTATTTTGAAATATTCCAGCTTGACATATAATTTCCAATGCGGAAGCAGATGAAAAACTGTCAGATTTTAATACTACAAACGGATATCACACAATTAAAACCATTACAATTTTGAATACAAACCTAGCCAAATTTTGAAAATAGTTCACTCATGATTTTTTTTCTTTAAACTTGTATTTACCACTGTATACGTAACTGACGTCCTCCATAGCTGAGGGGTAAAGCTCTCGACTAGCAAGCTGGAGGTCGAGGGTTCAAATCCCGGAGTGCGCAAGTAAATTTCATTTTATTATTTGTGTTATTTCAAATTTAAAAAAATATATAGTATATTTGCGGAACATTCCAGGGTGGAAGATACTCTCAGTATATCCCTGGTGTAAGACCACCATTCAGAATAAAGACGTTGCTTGAAATGACTTTGGCCGTGTTTGATGACTAGATCTGAATAGACAGGTAATTCCCCATCTTCCCCATCTCCTTCTCCTCCTCACTAACTTCAGCTTACCAAAATGCCCTTAATTGGGGATGTCATAGTCTCACTGGCTCCAGACTGTTGGGAGCAGTTGGGACTCTTGATTTCACAAAAAAAAATTACGAAACTCATTTAACAAAGTATTTTAAAGGCTATTGTCATTTCACTTTGTTCGTTTTATAAAAATAATTAGTTACCAGAATTAGAGAGCAGCCTATCTCTGATGCTCTCTCCCTCTCTTCTATGCTTTCCCTTTTTCTTTTGTTTACCTTGTAATTTTCTCCTGAACTGTAATTTAGTTTATTTGTTTATTCTCCTGATTAAGGTTGAGATCAACCGAAACCGGTCGACAAGTATAATACAAAAAGTTGTTTTAGACAAAGAACTTTTTTTTCATTTCAAGTGTTTGATTTCTTTGATAATTCAATGAAATTAATAGCATTATTGTAGAGTTATACAAATAAAACATAATGCAAAATCCACATATAAAAGTCTAAACACAAAATGCACCATTATATACGTGAACTAACATCGCAGTAAAAACAATTTAACTTTTTTAAATTCGCTTACTTAAACCGCCCATTTTTCCACGTCCAACTCGAGTCTCGTTGACAACATTTTTTTATCTCCAATTTATGCAATTTGCAGCGTTACGCCCCTGGCGGCCCTCCACAAACCACACAGAGGCGTAACCTGTTATTTGTCGGCCCCAATTGGGGGGTCGTTTTTACGTTAGCGGATAAAAAGTTTTGAAAAAATATCCCATTGTTAACAGCAGGACGGACATATTGTCCCACCAGAGACAATAATGATGATGGCCAAGAGACAATGGGAGGATCATACCTCCCCAGAACGTATCATTTAGCCTTTTTATTTTTCATATTATGTCACAGACATTGTTTAGATTTAAACTGTGAATATTTTGAAAAATTTCCAAAAAAAATATTATTCCTTATTCGAATATTTTTGCACCCACTTTCAAGTTGAATTTGGAATTAGCGTGTTTCTTTAGACAAGTCTTAATCATATTTTGAAAATAATTGTTGTTTTCGTTTTTAGTTATTTATTTTACGTGAATGTTTTTTTGACAAATTATGGAAGTGACTAATGTCTTGTATCTGTAACAGGGTTGTTACACGTTATTTGAACAATTCATCAAATTTAAAAGTTAATTTTCAAGTTCTGTTGTGATATCATTACGGGTCAGTTGATTTTAACAACTGAAATAATTATGTAACTTTCACAGTTCTTGAAAATTAACTTCGAAATTTGGTGAATTGTTTAAATTCTGAGAAACAAACAACAATTTTAAATTTTCTTTCTACCTTGGTGTACGAATTACCTGACAATATTTGAAAATATCTTAGGTACCAGCAAAGTGGTGTGTTGTGATGAGCCGAGAAGTTGAACTCATGACGCCTGAGTGGGACCCGAATGCGATGCCAACTTATTCACTGATCGGTCAAATAATGAAACTTGTTTTATTTAATTATTGAAGACAATATTAGCGATTTCTGAACGAAAATCTGAAACAAAAAAATGAGAAAAGGATACGGTCACATCTAGGACTCGAACATAGGACCCTTGCTTTGCCGGGGCACTGCTCTATCACTGAGCTAATGGTACCCTATCCCCTTCAGTCATATTTAACTGTATCATACTTCGAATCAGAACTACCAACATTGTCTTCATTTTTCTCACCGCATATTTTTATTGGAAACTATCTTTAGAACCGGCAAGGCAATGGTCCCGGGTTCGAGTCTTAGATGTGACCGTATCCTTTTCTGATTTTTCAGTTTCAGATTTTTGTTTAGAAATCGCTAATATTGTCTTCAATAATTAAATATTACAGTTTGAAGTTTTACCAACTATTTTATTTAAAAAAAACTTGTTTTACTCAGATTACACATCTGACCTTGATGATGGCCACTGCAGTGCTGTCCGAAATGTTGGCTAAAGACGAAGGTATTATATCACTATAATACTTTTGGCCGTGAAAATCTCAAATCATACCTGAAGAACTACCAAATATTAATTTTCTTAGCGAATATTTTAAATGCAAACTAGATAGAGTCATCGATAAATAAATCCTATTTTTATCTTCATGTGCGTCATCTATTGACTTTTTTGCAAGTGACGATGAATATTTTTGATTTATTTTTGGAATAACTTAATGAGTACAACTTCAAATTGTAATGTTTAATCATTGAAGACTATATAGGACAATCGCTAATATTGTCTTCAATAATTAAATATTACATTTTGTGGTTTTACTAATTTAGTTATTCCATAAATAAAATTACAAATCAATTAATTCGTTGAATTAATGTGTGATTTCAATTTAAACATCAAATGGTCATAGATCGGGCTGGAATAAACAGTATGACCATCGATCAGACTGGAATAGACAATATGACCATACATCGGGCTGGAATAGACAATATGACCATACATCGGGCTGGAATAGACAACATGACCATCGATCGGACTGGAATAGACAATATGACCATACATAGGGCTGGAATAGACAATATGACCATACATCGGGCTGGAATAGACAATATGACCATACATCGGGCTGGAATAGACAATATGACCATACATCGGGCTGGAATAGACAACATGACCATCGATCGGACTGGAATAGACAATATGACCATACATAGGGCTGGAATAGACAATATGACCATACATCGGGCTGGAATAGACAATATGACCATACATCGGGCTGGAATAGACAACATGACCATCGATCGGACTGGAATAGACAATATGACCATACATAGGGCTGGAATAGACAATATGACCATACATCGGGCTGGAATAGACAACATGACCATACATCGGGCTGGAATAGACAATATGACCATACATCGGGCTGGAATAGACAACATGACCATCGATCGGACTGGAATAGACAATATGACCATACATAGGGCTGGAATAGACAATATGACCATACATCGGGCTGGAATAGACAATATGACCATACATCGGGCTGGAATAGACAACATGACCATCGATCGGACTGGAATAGACAATATGACCATACATAGGGCTGGAATAGACAATATGACCATACATCGGGC
Source organism: Hesperophylax consimilis (assembly GCF_061612785.1). Lineage (NCBI taxonomy): Eukaryota > Metazoa > Arthropoda > Insecta > Trichoptera > Limnephilidae > Hesperophylax > Hesperophylax consimilis. The sequence goes on from NC_142857.1 coordinate 7,300,662, forward strand.
TGGAATAGACAACATGACCATACATCGGGCTGGAATAGACAATATGACCATACATCGGGCTGGAATAGACAACATGACCATCGATCGGACTGGAATAGACAATATGACCATACATCGAGCTGGAATAGACAATATGACCAGAAAATAGTGTCTTTGACCTTACGATTTTTAACATAACGATCTATAACTGGTAAATTGTATAATTTATAAATAAATAGTACTTCATTTCAACAAGAATAAATCTGTAAAAAAATTTGTGACAATTTATTATAATTTACACCCTTTAAGCATTCCTTTTTTGAAAATATAAACCCTCGAAGAAACTTCGAATTTTAATGACAACTTGTTGAATATCTTCAGTGTTGTTTTTAAGGGTGTTTTTGGCCATGTATTCAAATACGCTCCGCTCTTTCCCTTATTTCGTGGGAATCGCGTATTATACAAGTAGATGTATTGTAAAATGTAACCCTTATTTCTAGAAACTTCTACGTGATAAGCTTGGTTACATGAACTCCACTATATTATTCCGGGAAAATCGTTTTGTATTAGAAAATAGTGAACGTAAATGCACAGAGATGAAATATGTTTTCTCCTTTAGTTTAGTTTTGCTGGCTGTCAGTTTTAATCAAATATAACGAGGGGGGAAATACAAAATGCTTGTGTAATCAGAACTAAAATAACACAGGCTCTCAAGTTTCGTTTTCTGAAAAGTTAAAATTATAGTATCAGGTTACGTTTTCTGAGTTTGGCTATGGTTATTTAAGGGGGGAAGTTGCTTTATATTGGTTTAGCTGTGCTTATTGATAGTTAATCCAGAGCACCTGACCGGACATCAGAAGGTGCGGATTCAATTCTCTTCGGCGGCATTTATTTTTACTCGGGAGATATTTTCAAATTGTATTAATATTTCAGGCGAGTAATTAATGCTTGTCATGTCTTAATAATTTGTCAGATGTCATTATATTGTGCAGTTTCAAGTAAGTAACATAGTTTTAAGGTGTCTCCATAGGTGTCAGAAGGAGTATCATATGCTATAGACGTTAGGGTTTACGAAAATAGCCGATGTTAGCCGATCTACAGGCGAGCATCTTCAATAGATTGTGTAGTTTCAAGTAAGGATATATAGGTAACGTGGTTTTAATGTATCTCCATAGGTGTCAGTAGGAATACCACATGATAGGGACGTTAGGGTCTACATGCGAGCATCTTCAATAGATTGTTCAGTTTCAAGTAAGGATATATAAAGTAACGTAGTTTTAAGGTGTCTCCATAGGTGTCAAAAGGAGTATCACATGATAGGGACGTTAGAGTTTACGAAGATAGCCGATGTAAGCCGATCTACAGGCGAGCATCTTCAATAGATTGTGCAGTTTCAAGTAAGGGTATATAGGTAACTTACTATTAAGATATCTCCATAGGTGTCAGTAGGAGTACCACATGATAGGGACGTTAGGGTTTACGAAGATAGCCGATGTAAGCCGATCTACAGGCGAGCATCTTCAATTAGCGAATTCCCCGTTTCTGGATAACTTGGTGCATTATATAGAACGGACGTGAGTCCAGTTAGATATTAATTGTAAATACGTCAAGACGAAGTATTTATTAATGAAATCTCCTGATCTTAAAGTGTATTGTTAAGGAGAAGAAATTAACAGTACACCTCCCTACATTATAATATAACGCTAATCAAGAAATGTGGATGGTTTCGGATTCCATTACGTAATACAAGATATAAATCGAGATTTATTTCAGTGTCGAAATTCTGGGACTAACTACGGTAAAATAATGTAGTCCTCATTCCCAAGAATACTAATTGAGGGAAATAATTATGCCGAGTCAGTAGACATCTTCAATTTATCACTTAATGAATAATACAAAAGATTGCTGCTGAGGCAGTTTAGTTATGCATGAAATAAGAAAAGAAGCTGTGTAGTGGTAGTGGAATTGAAATACACTAGTATTTATATACTAATAACAACAAACTTTGAAATTTTCAGCGATATCGGTCGACTACTTTTCGAGCAGGCTGAATTTTTACATATTAAGATTAGAAACTAGTTAGAATTTAACTCAACCATTTGGAATACATTTTATAATATAAGACGTTGTACTGCCACAGACCGCATTCTTTGTAGGGAAGTCAAAATTTTGTTGTTCTAGTTTTTTTTAGGATGATAAATATGAAAAAAAACGTTTGCTGCAAAATTATCCTATATTCAAAGTAGGAACCAATCATACATATTCACAAAATTTCATTGAAATTGGTTGGGCGGTTTCGGAGATTAGCGTGTACGAGCACGGTGGCATGTGATTTTTTTTATAAATAAAGACAAAATATTCTCGGATTACGAATAACCTGACAAAATTTGAAACTCCGAGCATTCAATGAGTAAATAAAATATCAGAGCTTTTAAAAAAAATTCTAAAGGTTGTGAAAACACGATTAAAAAGTTTAAAAAGTTCTGACTGTCCAAAATCCTGAATCGATTTATTTATTTTTATTTTCGGCCATGTTGCTCATCGCTCCGAGAGGTCGGGCACTTAACCTCACAAAGGATGAACCGCTGTCCGGGAACTTGGCCCACAAAGGCTTCTCTTCCGTTTACAACTTTTTGACAGATATCGCCGGAGATTTGTTTATGTCGCAATTTTTCGAAGAAAAGTCGTAAATAACGCCGCCCTGTAAAGGTTAAGAGGTATTTACTGGATGACCAAAAAAATGCCTTCACTGTCTCTGGGTTATTCTTTGAAAAATATCTCGAGTTCCACAAATAATAATAAGATATTTCAATTGTTTTTTTACTATTGAAAAAAATTACAATAATGAAGGTGTTTTTATTTTATTTTTATGTTGACGAATAAATTTTCTTTAACAAAACGACATGGTCTTTTTCAGCTTCGAATATAATTTATTAGAAGATTATTGGCAAAAATAAAAAAACCTATATTTTTGTTGTTTTCGAATAATATCTATTTATAATGTAATTTATGCTGGTTCTACCATTTTTATTTAATTTAATAGACATAACACAAATAAATTTAGTCCAATTTAATTTCACGACCGTGTTTATCTGTAATAATAATAATAATAAATTTGCAACTTTAAACAAGTAAATAGATAGAATACATAACAATTAGATAAAGTTGAGGATTCTCATAACCTGCCTCACTAAGATAGCGGCTAGTTTGTGTTCAGGCACTCATAACCTGCCGCACTAGGCTAGCGGCTGGCCTGTGTTCAGGTACTCATAATCTGCCTCACTAGGCTAGCGGCTAGCCTGTGTTCAGGCACTCATAACCTGCCTCACTAGGATAGCGGCTAGCCTGTATTCAGGCACTCATATCCTGCCGCACTAGGCTAGCGGCTAGCCTGTGTTCAGGTACTCATAATCTGCCTCACTAGGCTAGCGGCTAGCCTGTGTTCAGGCACTCATAACCTGCCTCACTAGGATAGCGGCTAGCCTGTATTCAAGCACTCATAACCTGCCTCACTAGGCTAGCGACTAGCCTGTGTTAAGGCACTTATAACCTGCTGCACTAGGCTAGCGGCTAGCCTGTGTTAAGGCACTCATAACCTGCCTCACTAGGCTAGCGGCTAGCCTGTGTTCAGGCACTCATAACCTGCCTCACTAGGCTAGCGGCTAGCCTGTGTTAAGGCACTTATAACCTGCCGCACTAGGCTAGCGGCTAGCCTGTGTTAAGGCACTCATAACCTGCCTCACTAGGCTAGCGGCTAGCCTGTGTTCAGGTACTCATAATCTGCCTCACTAGGCTAGCGGCTAGCCTGTGTTAAGGCACTCATAACCTGCCTCACTAGGCTAGCGGCTAGCCTGTGTTCAGGCACTCATAACCTGCCTCACTAGGCTAGCGGCTAGCCTGTGTTAAGGCACTTATAACCTGCCGCACTAGGCTAGCGGCTAGCCTGTGTTAAGGCACTCATAACCTGCCTCACTAGGCTAGCGGCTAATCTCTGTTGAGGCATTCATAAATCGCTTCACTAGGCTTGCGCCTAGCCTGTGTTGAGGCACTCATAACCTGCCTCACTAGGCTTGCGCCTTGCCTGTGTTGAGGCACTTATAACCTGCCTCACTAGGCTAGCGGCTAGCCTGTGTTGAGGCACTTATAACCTGCCTCACTAGGCTATTGGCTAGCCTTTGTTGAGGCACTCATAACCTGTCTCACTTAGCTAGTGGTTAGCCTGTGTTGAGGCACTCATTTTAATAGTTAATTTAAATACTTGTGAGTATACCTACACTTATATTATAATATAAACAAAAACACTCAATATTTTTGTTGCATCAATAGTTTCGAATTTGGGTGAGGGCACGGTAAAGACCCTATTATTACTTTTTATTCAATCCATTTTAGAAATTGTGTGAGTAACATATTTTTTTATGTTATCTGGAAGATTGTTGTACAATCTTGTTGCAATGAACCCAAAATTTCTTTGTCCGAAAGTAGTATGCATTACAGGAATTTTGAGCAAATCTTTGTTATTATTTCGAGTACAGCGAGATGCACTGGTCTCAACTTTTACTTGTAGCTGCTTTTTTTTTATCACGTTTCCAATATTCCTCCCCCAAATTGTAATTAGCTTAAATTGAATTTGACGGCAAGCCTACTAATAAAGCACCGCTCTCTTCTTTTGATTGTAGCTGCTTCTTTTACCATGTTTCTATTATTCCTTCCCTGGGTTATCATTTGGGTAAATTTTGTAAATATATCCAATTCAAATCATTAATATTAAATAACCATAGAAATTACAAGAATTATTGGCCGATGTGTATAAAGCATATACATCATTATAAATATACTTGTTGGTTAATTTAGCTGACTCTCTAGCTTACATCGGTAGTTCAGTAGCTTGAAAAAGTCTCCTGTAAAATTTCGGAAAGTAACAAAAATCATTTTCTTTTTGATGCCTGTAATTTTTTAAAGAATAAAAAATATAGTTTTTTTTAGTATTTTATCCTCTAAATAATAATATAATTCTGATAGATATATCTTTTTCACTAGCCTTTGATAATTATAACGGATGACTTGGCACAAAGTTGAAATTTCCTCAATTGTTCTCCAATTCAAAAATTCAGCCTTTTAGTGTCGTAAAGTTAGCAGGTCGAAATGAAAAGGCAAAAAGGTGAAACACAGTTTTTGCTGGCTCCCTGTGGAACGTTATTATTTGAGTTCAGGGCTTAGTAGCTGGTTCTCCAGTCGATTGTGTTTATGGCTGGTTTTACAGCGTTCACCTTTACCGGCTGTAAAATATGTTTATTTTCTCTCGGAGTAAATGCGCGCCGCGTGCGGGGACCACAGGGCGTTGGTATAAGCCGATGACCTCGTTTTGGCTGTTTTGTTATTTTTATATAGGAGAAAAAACAAGTTATAAGTACAATGCCATAAAAAAACCAATGGATATTTTAAAAATATAGAACTCAGCAGCATACAAAAATATTATAAAGCATTTACTTGCATGCCGTTAATACAATGCACGTGATTTTCAGTGGGGGGGGGAATGAGGAGCGGTTCAAAATGGTGAATATCGTACAAGAGTCCCAACTGCGCCCAACCGTCTGGAGCCAGTGACAATATGGCATCCTCAATTGGGGAAGTTTTGTGTCTCACGATAGTGGGGAGAGAAAGGAAATGAGAAAGAGGAAGGTGGGGAATTATTTGGTTATTTAAGTCACTAAACACTGCTAAAGCCGTTTCAAGCAGCGTTTCCTATTTGAGAGGCGGAAACCATTCATTGGTAACCAACACCTCTGGCATAGGTCACCGCAGGTGGTTCGCCACGTTTGGTGACTTAATAGAGGTGCCCTATATCATGGGGTGAGGTTTGTAAGGGTCTTGGAGACAGATGCGTTTGCCCACCAACTGCGTGGTAGGCCGGATCGGCTGAGACTATTTGAGGGGGACCTTGTGACCTCCTTAGGACTCTCAGAACATCGCCTTGTACTGCAGATTCATACATACATAACTACTGGACACACTGACCCCCATATTCTTACCCAACTCTCATATTTTTTCTTTCCCAGAACTTTTCCCCCGTCTTTACTAAAAAGAACCATACGGCATCCTGAAAGATTACATAGGCCCTGAGGAGAAGTATTTCCCTAAGTGCCTCTTGTTTGGAGCTAGTTAAAAAAAAACGTTTCAGATCGGAATAGTGGTCTTACATCAGGGCGATAATGAGAGTATTTTTTACTGTCAATGTATAAAAACCAAATAAATCAAAAAAGTGAAAATGGACTATAGAAAAGAAGAAAGCAAATACAAATCTACAAAAATTATTTTATTTGATTTAATAATTCGATATTTGAGTTGTGTATTTATTATGATTAAATTTTTGAAAGATGTCGTAATTTGAGTTTGCTAACGGTATTCATTCGACAGATAAATTTCTAATCGTCTCTAAAATTGACAATGTTTGTTTTTGAAAGGCAATGTTCCAGAGGCAAACTTTTTTTTTATAAATACTCCTTATACGCAAATCCCACAATTATAATAATAACTGTGATTTTTAACTGGCTATCGTTTTTGGTTCCTTCTCAAAATACTTTTCATAAATACTTCCTGTTTGGCAAATCCTACAATTTTAATAATAACTGTGATTTTTAACAGGTTATCGTTTTTGGTTCCTTCTCAATATACTTTTCATAAATACTTCCTGTTTCGCAAATAACACAATTATTATAATAACTGTGATTTTTAACTGCTTATTGTTTTTGGTTCCTTCTCAATATACTTTTTTATAAATACTTCCAGTTTCGCAAATCCCACAATTATAATAATAACTGTGATTTTTAACAGGTTATCGTTTTTGGTTCCTTCTCAATATACTATTCAATTTCACAAACCAACCACTAACCGCAAAACTTAATTTTTCGGTCGTTTTTCTTAATGCAAATGAAACCAGTTTGGAAGTCCTAAAAAAATTTAAAGTAAACCATACGTATAATACATATAAGCATAAGAATACAACGGAGTTCTTCGCAGCAGTACCCTACTCTTCCCACTGGTAGTAGCATAAAAATATCTCCCTTTAAAAAAGTCAAGTTGTAAAAAAATACACAAAAGTTGAAATCGCTTCATCTTTTCATAAAACGCTTTCAAAGGCAGGTGAAAAATAACCAAATTTTCCTCTGTGCTTATTTTAAGCTCAGTCAAGTAAATTTTTTATGATTTCTTACTTGGCAAAACTAGGAGAGAAGATCGACTTCACAATGAAAATATGAATGGCCCACTCTTTGTAGCTGACTTTTGGCTTTGGTATATTTATAAAATTTTTCTTAAGTTTTTTTTATTGCCATCAAATCATTGACGCAGCTTTTCCAAATCATGAAATTAAATTTATCCATCAACAACGGAGCAAAATAAATCATTTGTTTTTACAATCAAAGCGTATAAGTGGAAATTAATTTGCACCCTTTATTTATATTAATGTATTAAATTAAAAACACACACTTTATAATACACATACTCTTATTGAATTAATAAATGTCAGCCAGCCAGGTTTTGCTTATCTGAAGCTTTGTCTGGGCTAATACATTAACTAATTATAATTACAAATAATACAAAGAAGAAAATAATACATTGTGAGAAAGAGACAAGTATAGTAGAATACATTTCCATTTCCTGGACATTCTGATCCCCTGATACGTGCCCACGCCTCATATATCTTTATTTTCTTATTAAACTAAATTTTCTTGGTAAATAGACAGTTTACATTTAATCAGTTTGTACATAAGTATTATATAGTTAAATAAAACCAATCATGGATTTCCTCCTTGTGACCACCTCTACTGAGACAGTATAATATGGAATAAGTTATTTAAATGTGTGAGAAAGGAATATTAATTTAAAAAAATTATAAAAAACAAAAGATTATATAAGACGAAAAATTTACAAAAACAATACATTTATAGCCATGGAGAGAGGGTGTAGATATAAATCAAATAATAATAGAGATATAAACAATAGAGACATAAATTCACAAACCATCATAGAAATATTCTTTTATGGACCTCTTGTATTTGGTAAGTTCGCAACTGAAAATATCAACCTAAGATAATACGCTTTTGTAATTATTGCATATTATGTATGAGACGATGTAAGTGTGTGCCAAGATCGAGTTGTTTGGCGGTCCGTCCTCTCTGCCTACCCCTGAGAGGAAACGGCGTGATGGTTAGTTAGTTAGTTGATTTTTAATAATATTATTTTGGTGTATTTATTTCTTGCACACCCAGTACCTATACTTGTATCTATATTTATAAAGGTGACTACATTGATCTTGCCTCTTTATTGGGGGCACGATACCTTTTTCAATTTCATATTTTACTGCTTTTAGCTGAAATAGTCGGCAGAAATAAATGGATTGACGTTTGAGACAGGCATACGTGACGGTGTTGAATAATTTATTTTTCATCAATAACTAACAAAAAATAAACCCGAAATTTTTTACGTTTACAATAAATTCAATCTAGTGATAGATATATTGATCGCGGAGACCGTCGAAGGCACTCTGTAGCAAATATCATACCAATATTAATTACCTCCCTAAAAGGGAACTCGATGTTACATGTGGGTAGAATAATTGTGTGCACCAGAAATAAAAACTCTTTTAACCATTTTAAAATTTATTATATAAAATTCTTTTACCACACATATTGCTCAAGGAAGTTAATATCAAGCAAGAGACTCATTATAAAAGGTTTAATTCTCAAGGCGTGTCGAGTTAGATATTCTCGATAGTTGATAAAGTGCAAGTCATGACAGTTGAATTTACGAATGGATAAATGATGCCATAAAGAATTAAATGGGCGCCAGCTCAGAATTAGATAATTCTGAACAAATTTATATATAATCAGAGAAATCCTTAAGAAACTAAAGTATAAAATATCAATCTCAATTTAGAGGGCATCTTACGTATATTCTAAGTCCGCCAAGGTCGGCAAGTCTTCAACACCGTTCCTTGTCACACGAGAATCCAGCCACAACTGACGGAACAAATTCCCAACGCTGCACAGTGCTCTTCAGACTAGTTCGCAAATCAAGACGGCAACTTGAGAATGCTGTCTGTTGCTACGGTAGGTACTCAACAAGCAAGACTGCTACAACTCGACTACGAATCCGGAGATCATGGGTTCAAATTTCGGTGTGCGCAAGTAAATTAATTTTGTGTTGCTTCATAATTAAATCAATTAATTAAAATTTTATAAATAATTTGGATAATTTTAGTGTCGCCCTAGTGAAAGACCACCAGTCAAAAATAAAACGTTGCTTACGTTTACCAAAAGAAGGTGGAATAATAAATTGGTTTATTCAATACATAACCATGGAATTTCATCACGAAATAACCTGATAACTATAGGATTTTCCAATAAGAGGTGTTATGTGTATTTGGATGGTATTGATCTGGACAACGTTTACTTTCAACAAGACGGCGCTACATGCCACACAAGCAACGAAACCATTGATCTTTTACGGGAAAAGTTTCCGGACCGTGGTATCTCTCGAAGAGGTGATCGCAATTGGCCACCGAGACCTTGTGATTTAACACTTTACGACTTCTTCCTTTGGGCCACGTGAAAGAGAAGGTCTACGCTAATAGCCCAGCGTAGCGATTCAAGACCTCAGAGATGGAATTCGTGAGGCTATCGAGGACATAAGGCAGCCACTTTGCGATTTGGTTATGGAAAATTTCATGAAAAGGATATGGTCCTGTAGGCGTGGTCGTGGTGGTCATTTGACTGATGTTATTTTTCAATATTAACGGCATACTTTTTTCTTTATAATGAAATAAACATTTAATCATTTATATTAAAAAATTGCATTTTTCTTTGAATATCAAAATAACACCTTTTATTGGAAAACCCTTTATTACAATATTTTTTTTATATGTTTTTATTTAGTTATCAAAAAATTTACATTTTTATATCTAGTATAAATCTTTTTACTTATTTCTATGACATTAAGGACACTTTACAAAACATCTAAAACTTATTATTTATAGTATTTAGGCATAACCCACGAAAAACAGCAAGGCTTTTAGCTTCTTTAACATCTGTCGGTAGCTCATTAAAAATCTTAAATCCTTTAAAATAGAGATTGTTTTGGTTTCCCGACAAATTTGTTTTTGGAAACCTTAAATCTCCACAGTTTCTCGTGGGGTAGCCATGAATTGCGAAATTCAAATTAATATTCTTAAACATATGTTTTGGGAGCATCTTATTTTTTAGCTTAAATATAAATATTATGTTATTGTAAATTATTCTAGTCTCACACATAACATTTCTAGATTTCTGCATAATAATTATCTTAGAATACCTACTACAATTTAACACTGCTCGCATACCTCTATTTTGAATTATTTGCAATTTCTTTATCTGTGTTTGATTGCACAAGAAAAGGACACTAGAGCAGTCATGTAAATAAGATGCTACGATACTATTATAAACTAATTTACTTGTATTTACATCTAATTTATTACTTATTCTTCTTAAAAAAATTAACTTTTTTGCCATTTTCTTATCTAACAATTCAAAGATACAGTTAAATGTGAGTCGATTGTCTATTATAATGCCCAAGTATTTGATTTCCTCTACTTCCTCTATTTCTTTGTTGTCTATTATAATGCCCAAGTATTTGATTTCCTCTACTTCCTCTATTTCTTTGTTGTCTATTATAATGCCCAAGTATTTGATTTCCTCTACTTCCTCTATTTCTTTGTTGTCTATTATAATGCCGAAGTTTTTGATTTCCTCTACTTCCTCTATTTCTTTGTTGTCTATTATAATGCCCAAGTATTTGATTACCTATATATTGGGGATTGGTAGGTATGCATTCGCAAAGACTTGGTGGATAGGAAAACTCAAATCCTGAAATTGTCCTACCCCTCCAATGTTCACACCCCAAAATGTCACCATGACTGTTTGTTGTTGCAAGATGTCAATAAAGTTACATTATGGTCATTTGGAGCTAAGTATAAAATAGTATCTCAGACAGGGAGGATTGACGTATAACACAACCTCAACAGTTGAAAAAATTATTGTAAATATAATATAATATTCATATTTCGAATGCATTCAGAATCTGTGGCAGACCCTCCCCAACAGCGACTGGAGAGTTCCTTGTTATCCTATAAACCAATCTGGGCTTTTCTTATGTTCCAGAAGCCCAGGTTTAAACTTTGTGGAATCATGCCTAACAAGTTTAGCGGATGCATTAAAAATAAATTGTCCCAAATAATATTGCAAATAACACAATTCTTAGACTGGTCCTTCGGATGTTACGTAGGGCTTATTCCAGCAACACCAACTAATAGAGTGGAGTTGTAGTTTTGCGATACCAAAGCTAATGATTTTAAAATGGTCAAATTTAAAAAGCCATGAGTACACGAATACAACCACACCTGTAAAAATATTGGGTTTTTACAATCAGAATGAAGAAAGTTTTAGAAATTCAAGGCTTACTCGTATATTGAAAATAAAGATATACTACAATTGAAAACTGTATGACAAAAATAAGGATTGCTTCATAGTAGTAATTATTGTGCGATACCGTGCAATTTCAAGTCGAACTCCGTGGCTTGCAGGACTTGGCAACGGAAGCCAAGATAAACTTCTTTTGCACTGATTTTAAGAGAACTCATTGTATTTATAAAATAAAATCTAATCAATACAACAGCAAGAACTGACAGAACCTGTGTTTACAGTCGAGCACTGAAGTAGCTCTCTATCTTGTCATATAAAACTGCTTTACCATACAACCAGTGAAAAATGGATAAACCAGCATGGTTCAAACAACTTCCAAACCTAATAACTAAAAATTTACACCACAGAGGGCAATAGTAGTAACCTTTTAAGCTTAATTGCTTTGTTAACAAGATAATGATAATGATTTTATCTCCAAGTCCTTTTTTGATAACTAGCCATTCTTTAACAAACTTGTGGAACTGACACAATTCTGTTCCGTGCGAAACGAAATAAAAGTAACCATTCACACAAACTCAAATCTAGTCTCCGGGGTAATTCAACGGAAGCTATATACCGCAGTAGCACCCCGGTGAAGTGGGCCTTGGTTTCCTAGTCTACCCGAAATTGCCTAGCAAACCATCTCGTCCCAGCCGGGGGGTAAATTGGCCTCTTTTATTTACGACGAAACATTATCGGGGTCTTCGTGGATCATTTTTCCCATAGGGCTGAGTGCCAATACTGCCAATAGAAGAGGTATGCCATTATTCCCGCCGGGTAATATGGCACAGGCCGGACACTATTCCGAATCGAATAAACGTATTTCAAAGTTAATCCATTGAGCTTTGTTTATTAGGCCATTTAGCCAGACGTTTTGCTGCTTGTGTCCTGTTTGAAAAGGCAGCCAAGGTTTGACAGCAATCTAAATAAATCTCATGGTTTTGCATAAAATTTATTTGGCCAATAGTTTTCAAAGTGAACAATAACTTGCATGTATATAATTTATGTCTTCGCGTTACTCGATTACTAAATCATTAAGAATCTCTTCAAATTATTGACAATCCTGTTAAAAACGGGATTGCAGGCTCTTAACGAATTAATTTATTGGTTTCCTGACAAACCTTTACCAAAATACGAATGTATTATCTATCACGTGGTCGAAACACATGTTCATAAAAATCCTAATATTTTAGCATTTTATCATCGTATGTTATCAAGGAAAATTCAGGTGCGTGAACACGTGTTCCGATAAAATACAAGTTTATCAGGAAACGGACTGCAATCCCGTTTTTAACCGGATTACGATTAATTTTAAGAGATTCTTAATAAATTAGCAATATTCAATTTTCTCGGTGTATAATGCAGCATAACGAAGATGTAAAACCATAATTTGTGGGTGAAAATTGGACATTTTCTATTTCATGGCGGGTAAGATAACTGGTAGCGGTCGGAATTCTGACACTTTCGTTTCTGAATATTAAGTTTTTTTTATCGGCAACGTAATCTTTCAATCTCCGATCTTTTGAAGAAGACAAAAGAACAAATCTCAATCTTGAAGAGACCCATGTTACAGGACGAAGGACACTTTAAAACCGGGCTATTAAGGATTAATAACAAGCATTTACAAAGATCTGTTTTCATGGGGAAAATTTCAACCACATTCGAATTTTGGACAAACGTTTTCATTTTATGTTGATGTTAGTTGGAAAAAACAGATAGAACCAATACATTACAAAATCGATAAAAAAGTTACAAAAATGAATTAAAAATAATACGTAAGATTTCATGTAGGACAGAAGCTGTTTACATTTTTTTTTTTTTTAAAGAAAGACAAACATTCCTGGGTTACGAATAACCCAACAATGTTTGAAAATCTCATACTACCACCACAGAAAGCCGAAAATGTTGCTTGTGTTGTGATGGAGGACTTAGCCAGCCGAGGAATCGAACACGCGACGCTCGGGTGAGACCCAAGCGCTATGCCCACTCAACCACTGACCGGTCATATAGGTATATCTTAAAGTTAAAAGTTAAATAGTTTTTCGAAGATATTGAAAAAATTCACCCCCTTACAAATAACTTGTTTTATATTTTGACACAGATAAATAACAACCAATTACCCTACATTATTGATCGTTTATTAGTTGTACAAAATATGGAACAAGTTCATTAGTAATGCCTTTAGTGTGGTAACCGGATAACTCAACACACCTTTGAAAAGTGAAAACTAGTGTAAATAAGTGTTTTTTTATTATTTTAAACCGTATAAGAGTCCCAACCATCTGGAGCCAGCGAGACTATGGCATCCCCAATTAGGGTGTGTTGTTTTCTTCTTTTCTTAGATTTGAATGCAAACTGCGCGAATCGATTCTGAAGTACATTTAAAGAATTAAAAACAAAACATTTAAAAAAATCTTCCAAAACACTTGGTAATGCATGGCAAGAAAACCTCTCCATCTTTAGGACCTCCATTGGGCATATAACTTATATAATGGCTCTATGGGAAATATCGTTAAAACAAGAAGCCTAAGCCAGGGGATGTTTTTATGAAGATATCACTCTTTAATGGGGATGAAGACTTTTATGTGATTCCGTTAAGAGAAAGATCTCACTTAACGTCTCGCGTGATGCTATATTTTTTTAGACGCTGTTTTTACATAGACATATATTTTTTTATGTGAATAACACACGAAAATCCCTACTGTTCCTGCAGCCCGGAGGATCATTCGTAATTTTTGTTAACCTTATGTAATAATAATAGTATTTGGCTAATTTATATAGCGCCGTTTCATGAAAAATCACTTCTAGGGCGCTGTACAAATATATTTATTAAATAATAAATACTAAATGTGGAAGATACTCTCAGTACCGTCTTGGTAAATGATCACCATACAGAATAGAAATCAAAAATTAATGACCGGTCGGTGGCTGAGTTGTCATCGCGTTTGAGTCCCACTCAGGCGTAGTGTGTTCAATTCCCCGGCTGGCTAAGTCCTCCATCACAACATAATCAACATTTTCCATTTACTGTTGTAGTAGTAGGAAATTTTAAAATATTGTCAGGTTATTCGTAGCCTGGAAATGTTTGTCTTTCTTTTAAGAAAAAAAATATTGCTTATGCTGGACTGTAGCCGTTTTAATATTGTATATTTAATTATGTCAGACTTGTTAGTATTACACAGAGTCATTGACAACTTAATTGACCGCCCTGCCATCGTCACCACTGTTAAATTCCATGTACCAACTAGAAATACTAGACAAAATATTGCATTCTTCTGCAATACGTACACAAATATCAACTGACGAATGTCGTCATTTTACGATCAAATGCCGGAGATAATTGTTATTTTTGTTTAAATTATTTCTAGTATTTGATTATGCTTGTATACTGTGACATGAAATTATTGTGTATGGTGTATGTATACCGCGGATATCAAATAAATAAATATTTACTACGCCAACATTTTAAAATAAAATACAACAAAAAAATACTGTTATTTTTTAATGATTAACTTATGTTTATAAGACAAGGTTTTTTATTGCTCATAATAATTTTTTATCCTTTGTGCTATGCATAAAAAACCTTGTCTTATAAACATTAGTTTGTCATTAAAAAATAATAATATTTAAGTAATAAGTCAAAATATTTCAAATGTAGATATAATATGTCTCGACGCCATCTAGTGGGAAATTTAGCACTAACAAAGCCTTTCCCACAAATAAAAAGTTGGTCGTTTACAGATAAAAAAAATATATAATGAGCAGTTATTGTTGATTGGAGTACTAGTACATATTGAATTATTTGGCGTGTGTCTCAGTGCTTCAGAGCACCTGACCGGACATCAGAAGGTGCGGGTTTTTACTCCTGAGATATTTTCAATTTGTATGGATATTTCAGGCGATTAATTATTGCTTATAATAATTTGTTAAAAAAATACTGGTTGCACCAAATTGAATGTTAACTTATTTTAAAAACAGTTATTACTTAAAATATTGCTTAGAATTCGAATTTTGCAATAAATTTATAGAATGTAACTTGGCTTAAATATAATGTTTTATAATGAAATTATAGGCAGCTACAGAAAAAGATGCTTCTGTAGTCCACTACGCACATGTCATGTGAGACAAGGAAATTTAGGTAAACAGAACCTTTTAACATTTCCTCCATAACATTATTTTAACAATTCGTCCATCTTTATGCTATAAAGGAGTGGAGGATGTGTCAGAATTAAACGTGTAGCCTGCCAGTCAAATATACAATGTAGTTATTGCCGTTGAAATTAATTTTTGGAATGAAATTCTATCCTGAAGTTTGAAGGAACGTATCTTTTGATCTTTCTGATTCCTAGCTCCATTATACCCTTTTTTCGTCGATTGCTTTAATAGAATAATGTTCTCTGGGTATGAAAAACATGCATTCCTCTGTAGCACTGGGTCTACAATGGTTTTCTATTCTGCCGAAAGATATTTGGAAGTGCTGACTATTTTTTAGAGATTACGGACCCCATCTATACAATAACTGTTTCACTGTATGATAAAATACGTTGAAGCATATAATCACATAATAAAGGTGACCAATATCTGCAAATATTGTGTTGGGGTTTCGTTCATACAATCGTATATCCTGTTTAAAGATTTTATCCACATAGAATTAGACATTTTCCCTGGTTGTCTCCTTGCCAAATATGCAGTTTTCACACCGATTAACCAAGCCAGGCATACATTCTATAAATAATCTTGGTCTGTGTTTTATTTTCCAGTTAAATTTTATGGGATGGATGATCGAATTGGAACAAACCATATAACTTCTACATTCTCACAAGTTTTAAAGTTTTTTCCAATAATTGGTCCCGAAAAAGCTACGGGTCCACTGGTCGGTCCATCTAAAAAAGACACTAGATGTCGTAATGGTAGTTAATTGGGGTACAGCGGGCAGACGAGCCACTGCAGCTGCCTTCTAAGTATCTTTTCTATTCCTTTCATTTTTCCGGCCAGCATTTGCAGTTTGCACCACAGCCCACAGCAACAATTTTATCAATTTGACGATTTTAATCTTTCAAAAAGAAACATACAACATTTTCACTGCATTTAGCAGTCCCAGTCGATGTCTTAGTGTGTCCGAGATACACTGATTCTAGCTCCTACACGAGCATTTTTTTATTTTTCCAAGTGACAAACATTTCAATCGTCACTATAGCGACAATAAGGGGAGGGTTATCTTGGAAAGAGGAGGGGGTGGTGGAGCAGACGAAAATGAAGAGGAGTTAATTTGAGTCTTTTTACATGATTCAAAGCCCTACAAATTAAATCGAACTGGGAGTGGTGGCGAGTTAAGTTTTTATGGATGTTTTTTTTATTATATTCATTTCAAAATATTTACAACTGTTTTAAATAGTAATCAATTGTTGAAAATTAAAGTTATTTTGAAGAACTAATTTTAACATACATTTTTTTAAATATTTATTTTCAAGGCGTTTTAGTGTTTATATTTACTTTTTGTTTTAAGGAACATAAACAGTCTTAATATTAATTTAATATACAAAGGAGGATGCAAAAGAAACAAACCAATTATAAATGTTCACAGATGGTTGATTTGGTAATATACAACTAATTATTTAGTGAATGACTAAAATATAATATGCAGGACTAAGCAACAAATTTAAAAGCCGAACTAAGTAACGAGTATAAAATGGAAGTAGAACAAATTTAATACACCTATATAATGAATTATACAAGAATATATGTGTTTATAAGTATACAGGACGTATGTGGGAGTGGGAGACGGGTTTTGGCGTTGTAGCGGGATGGAGGAGGAAGGGGATGCAAAGGCCGCGCAAGTGAAATTAGAAAAATAATCAATTAGCAATTTAAAGATAAATTAAGGTACACTTAATTTAATCATTATGAGTTTGTGCTATTCATACCTAAAATGTAAAACAATATATTAAATGTACTTTTTTTATTTTCTTTGAAAGACCCAACTTTTGAGATATCTTGCGTTTCTGAATTATAAAAATTATAAAAATTGACACCCTAATTTGCAATGAACAAAAAAACAACGAATTTTTATACTGATTATAAGGTTGTTCTTTAACTAATAATTTCTTGTTTAAACTGTTTGCTAATTACTGAACTCAAAGGAACTGACAATTATTCCGAATCCTGACGCCCACCCTTCCAAGAAACTATGTACACATTTACCTATCGAACAATTATTACTTTATCGAATTTTAATGATCCTTAGACCTATTTGTTTACTGGGAGTTTGAATCATTATTAGGGTGGGGATTCGATTAATACATTATGCTACATGGCATAACAAATTATAATAAGCTATAATTAGTGGCCTGAAATATCAATGCAAATTGAAAATATCTCCCGAGTAAAAATAAATGCCGCTGACGGTAACTGAACCTGCACCTTCTGATGTCCGGTCAGGTGCTCTTGACCACTGAGCCACGTCGACTTATTCCCAAACACGCTAAATAATTCAATATGTACTAGTTCTTCAATCCACAATTACAGCTTATTATATTTTTTTTTACCTGTAAACAACCAACTTTATTTTTGTAGGAAAGGCTTTGTTAGTGCTAAATTTACCACTATATGGCGCCGAGACATATTGTATCTACATTTTTGGTGTTTGTAAGACAAGATTTTTACAAGAAATAATTAGTCGCCTGAAATTAGTCAAAATAATAATAATTTGTTATCCTTTGTGCTACGCATAAAAAACTTGTCTTATAAACATTAGTTTACCATTAAAAAATAATAATGCTACATGGCAATTGTCACGTAGGACCATTTCGCGTTTGATCCTGAAATTTCAAAGTTATCACGTGCCATCCTTATGTTGAAGTTGGATGACCAGATCTTTGATATCCCTCCTAACATCTTGGGCACGCTTCAGTTCAAGAAACTTAACTGCTCAATGTTAGAGATATTAATTAGATTCTGAATGAAACAACGTGCTTGGCTAGACTGACAAAACGGAAGAGGTTTTATTACGTATCATAGACAAGTTTACACCATTAGAGATAAATACATAAAGACATGGGGTAAGGGAAGATAGGAAAGTACATTGGTTGTTTAAAGCCATTTCAAGCAACGTTTTGATTCTAAATGGTGGTCTTTGACCACGGCCATTCGGGAGTATCTGCAACACTAAAGCGTGCGGCAAATAAACTATGACTGTACGAGGCATACAGTTATTTAAAATTTGGCAAAAAAATCTTTGTAATTATTTTCTAAGGTGTCCTGCTCTAGAAAAAGTGACCAAATAGAATATCTAAGAATCATTATAGACCACAACAGCAAGAGGATAAATCATATAATACACATCACAAATAAACAACTCAAAACGATACACATTTTCCTGAATATAAGAAAAGCATTTAAACTTAAACAAATGGAAACAATGTATCATGAACTTTGTATCATTGTTTGGGAAAGAATAATACAAAAGTTATTGGTCATATGAAAATTGCACAGAAAACTATCTGAAAGTCAATACTTCAAAAACATAGAATGACTGACGCAGATCAAATATTCGACTTGTATGACGTATTAGATACACTCTAAATGTACATAAAATATTACTATTGTACATTTTTCACCAACAAACAAATTTCAACAACCATAAACTTACATTAATACACCAATTAGACGAGCGTACATAAAAAAATAGAACTCCGCCGATAAGAACAAGCTTTTGACAAATACACCACAAATACCAGGCAATAAAAGCATACAACAATCTTACATTCGATACAAAAAATGTACATTGTACACATGTTATAATCCACCCAATTACCTGCCCCTGTCTGACAGTTTAAAGTACATACCTACGTTAGTGACATTTGCAACAATTGTGCAAACCAGTCTGTTAAAAAAGCCTGTGCTGTGAACATGTTAAATGCTCCTTTTATTTCATGTTATCGAAAGTGGTTACTACCCGCGTTGCCTCTCGTGGCCATAATATCGATTAGCAACAAGATGTGTATTAAAAGACCAGGGGTTAGTTCAGAAATCCATTCCCAATTCTAATTGTTAACCAGCTATCTCACATGGTTGTGTCGATTTATTATGTCGATTATTGATACTGATGACTTTATAAACAGAATCACAAATTTGCACAGATTCGCATACAATATTAACTACTACACGGAGAAAAATGAGTAATGCTGATATATTCAAAATATTCGTATTCCTGTTTAAAACGGGATTGTAGGCCATTAACGAATGAATTGATAGGTATCCTGAAAAACTTTAAGTAAAATATCAATGTTTTGTCATTATGTCTGAAAACGTGTCCATAAAAGTCATCTTGATATAGTATTAAGACCAACGCAGGTGGATGAACACGTGTTTGAAACGTAAATATATTTCCTGTGCAGGCCTTACTATGGGACGAAATATCGATTCAGCATATAATAACTTACTCAAAATATAAAAAATAAATTGGAACATGAACATAACACTAGCTTCACAATTAATGAAGTCATTCTTGTTCCAAAACATAACAATAAATACGGACAGCCAACTCTAGAATATAACGTGTCCAAAATGTTCAATGATTCAGATATATGCTGAAAACATGACTTATAAGTAGAAATACTTTATACTAATCATCACTATAAATCAATAGTTTTTATTCATTAGCTTGAATTAGTGTTATTTTAGATTATGTGTGCCAATAATAATAATCTGAATATCTTATAAGTAGCAACAATATTATGTATATTTTTTAGTTAGTAATAATATTATGCATACATATTTACATTCTAATTGAACATGTACATCCTGTTGACAAACTGCTTAATTTTATTCTCATTTTTTTGGAATAACCTTATGAGTAAAACCTCAAATTATAATAAGACAATATTAGCGATTCTTAAATATATTTATCTTTAGACATTGTCTAGATTGCATTTAGTTTGGGTTGAATCTTGCGATCATACTTAAAGATAGATGCCAATAAAAATGTGCGGTGAGAAAAAATGAAGACACTGTAGGTAGTTCTTATTCGAAGTATGATACAGTTAAAATGTGACCGAAGGAGATAGGGTCCCATTAGCTCAGTTGGTAGAGCGGTGCCCTGGCAAGGCAAAGAACAATAAAAAAACTCTTTTTTTCCGTGTACAAGTCAACTTAATTTTACTTTTGTATATTCGGTGTATCCAGATATTTGTTTTGACGTCGTAAAAAAGTTTGGTTAAACCGATTAAAAGTAAATTTTTCTTTTCTGATTGATCGGTACCTAACTACTTAGCTATCATTAGAATCCCTCTTTGCCAATTTCCAGAATGCTAACGTTTTCTTCTTAGCTCATTATAAGTACTTTAATACTTAACTCCAACTTTCAACCACTCTCTTTGGTTTCAAGCTTTGTTCTGCGGCGTGTTTCCGCGTAACTAGATTATGAATCCCGCATTTGGGGTTCCTCTTGGGCGCTTTTGTATGACCAGATTTATTTATCGGCTTTACATTCTCTGCGATGTGCCCTGCCAATAAATTACTATTTCTTTTTTGATGTGTTCATTTATGGCCTGAAATCTAATTTCTCTTCATTATTCATTCGGTTTCTTTCCCAATTTATTTCTTTTGGTTGCTTTCTTTACCCAGTTTCTTCACTTCTTTTACATCAAGGTAGGTACAATCTGGACTCGATCCGGATTTCGAATTTTTACAAATTAATAATATATGTCCTTGAATACTTGTTGTTTTAAGTTCTCAAAAAACATATATGTTATTTTTAAATACAATCTCTTTAAATTTGCTGAGTTCTTAACAATCTTAAGTATACGAAATTATCTCGATAGAAAAAAAATGGATGTATTTAAAAAAATCTCGCAATCTTTTCGTTTCTTTTGTTGGCTCGGTAAACCTGATTTACGGCTAATTACACCCACAGCCATGCAATTGACATTTGCCACAAAAGCCACTTTTGCTGAGAAGTGGCCATTTCCGCCACCACCTCTTCTTTCTTCCTCTTCCACGGTTCTCCAGACCTTGGATTCCTGAAGAGAGCACATTACTTAAGAGAGTAATGGTGAATAATTTGCACTTAATAAGTGCCCCATTTTCACCTTTCAAGGGTAGATGAATGAAATTTGAATAACATTATTTTTACATTACCGGATTTCTGTTATCTGATTCACAAATTTTAAGCCATTTAAGGAAGATACTTGTAAACCGTTTTGAAATTTTTTGGAAGTTTTTTCTTTCTCAGTGAGCTTCGGTAGACTTTTTTCGCTCTGAATCGTCCAGGTTGATGCAACTTTTCAGCTCGCAATATTGTATTCATTATAGAGTTTGTTGCATATAAGATTTTTTGAATTCAATAATACAAAAGAAATTGAAACTTGAGAGTCTGCTTTGATACTACTAACATTAAGATGAGGAAATCGACAATTATAGTCAACAGACATGAAGATGAGGAAATTAACAAACACAGTCAACACACACGAAGATAAGACAATCAACAAGCACAGTCAACAAACAAAATATGAAAAAATCGACAGTCACAGTGTTGACTGTTTGTTGAAACATGAAAATTAGGATATTAAAAAAAAAAAATTAATACCAACACAACAACCTACAGTCTGTCTCGTTATAAATATACTTAGTAACTTTAATAGGCATTAGTAAACAAATATAAATAAGCCGATTTCAGTTCAATTTAAGTTTTTGAACAAATTTTGATCAGCAGAAAGTACAACGGTCATGTCTTTATAGTTGTCAGTTGATCACAATTTGATAAAAAGCTGGAATGAACCAAGAACCGGCGCCGGATATCTTTCAAATGTATTTTTTTACATCAAAATAATTTCCTTCAAGGCCTCATCATTGACGATGTCGTTTGGAGGGTATTTTTTAAGGGAAGGAAGGATATGAAGTTCTCGGAAGATACAAGGTATGAGACCACTTGGAGAAGTCAAAGGGTTTCCCCAAACCAGCCTCTTTCGGTCTGGGACGCCACGCAGCTGGTGGCCAGGAGCATCTTTAACACACCTCACCCGATAAACCCGGATAACCCTGCTAAATAACCAAACGTAGCGAACCACTTGGGGTGACCTATGGCAGAGTTGTTGGCTATCCCATTAATTATAGGGTCAACTGGTGTACCTTTGGACAGGGGTTACTGTACCTTTGGACAGTACATTGTACCTTTGGACCAACTAGATTTTTGCAAAGAAAACACAAACTAGTATTAGAGACATCTTTATTTATTATTGTATTAAACAGCTGTTCTATCTACTGCTTAGTGAATTCTAAGTATGAATTGTACAAGTCTTCAGAATTAATAGAATCGTCCGAGCCTTCAGAATGTACAAAACATTTATGACAGAGAAAGTTGTCATCGTTTCGTTGATCTGGTATATTATAAGCCTCCTAAATTTAAAATTTGGCACTGATTGGCAATGGTGACGACAATGTTACATTGTTTGAATGTGTTTGATTAATTTCTAACTTATAATTTCTTACTACTGATATCTGTAGTTTCATGCCGCTGCTAGGCCCATATTGTGCAGCAATAACATATTTAATAATTGAGCACTTAATTATTTTATCTCCGCTACATGATCTGTGCTACCTCTGCCTATCTTTTTGGCCTTACAGCACCCGCCGGGATTGGATGATCTCGTAAAGCGCCTTTTTACTGAACTGGTGGCACTAACATTTAGGGCCCAGGCATAACCGAGTACCTACCTACTGACTTTTATTTTAGGATGTTTTACTCTCTAGGCCGAAGTTTCTCAAACTGTTGCCGCCAAACCACTTTTAAATCTTATAAAGCGCGCTCTACACTCGCGGCGCGAACGGCCGCGAAGGCCGCGAAGGCCGCGAAACGCGAGTGTAGATCTTGTTCACACCTTCGCAATCTTCGCATTCGCGCTTCGCGCCATTCCCCGATTTTTGTCGGTTTTTTGGCCCGCGACAAAGGGTTTGCGGCTTAAAGTCGCGAAAAAGACTGAAGCTTTGCGAGTGTGGATGGACACAGTTCACGCGCGGATCGCGGCGTATATTCACGGCGTGAATTCACGGCGCGACTTCGCGCGCGAGTGTAGAGCCAGCTTAATATATCACCACTTTAGTGGGACTCAGCTGCTCCCAATCGTGTGGAGTAAGTAAGATGAGAAAAATGAGTATTGCTCTCTAACTAACTAACTAACCCTAACTATCACGCTCTGCAGGGGTAGGCAGAGAGGACGGAACGCAAATAAACTCGGTCTTGGCACACACTCATTGCCTCATTCACATTCATACATCGTCCATATATACTCTTCCATTGTTTTGACTATTGACATGGCCCGACTCAAGTATCTGATTCATTTGGTCGTGCCATGTCTTCCTCGGGCGCCCCCGACTTCTGCTGCCATTCACATTTGCATCATATATTCTCCTTTCACTCATTTCGCTCCACATCTCTCAAAACCATCTAAGCGTCCCTTTCTTGATCTTACTCATTACGCTTACATCAGACTTACACTCTTTGGGAATCTCCACTTTTCTCACACAATCATATATGGTTTTACCATACATACGCCTCATAGATCTCAGGGATAAGTTAATAACGGGACTGCAAACTTTTAGTAAATTCATAGTAATTTGAAACACGTGTTCATGCACTTGCGTTTGTCTTAATAATATATAATGAAGAAATACGAAAATGTTTGGATTTTTATGAACACGTGTTCTCACATCGTGACAAAACATTCGTATTTTACTAAAAGTGTAGTAGGAAACCTCTCCTAATTTGACCAGATTTTTAATTGTATCCGTTAATTTAAAGCAAAATTGTATTTTTCAAAATAAACAAGCGTTTTTAAAGGTAAATTTTTAGATTCTCACGGCCAAAAGCATTTTTGTTTTTGGGGTGTTATGCCGTGTTGCGCTAACTCCTTCTTTAGCCAACGTTTCGGACAGCGTTGCAGTGTCCATCATCAGGGCAGATCCGATATCTTCGGATCACATCTTCGGATCTATCGGATCTGCCCTGATGATGGACACTGCAACGCTGTCCGAAACGTCGGCTAAAGAAGGAGTTAGCGCAACACGGCATAACACCCCAAAAACAAACAACAAAAAAACCGTTTTTAAAACTGAACTTTCATCATCATTTCGAATAGATCCAAATTGGCACAAGCTATATTGTGTATTTTTTTAATTAAAAAAAACTAATAACATTGTATGAAGAGAATTGGTATCAAAACTTTGTTACAAAATATTTTTTTGTTTTTTGAGTTAGCGATGATTTAATTAACAGTATTTCACATCAGTAACTTTTCTCCGTGTGGTTAGTTACAGGTTGGGGATCTCTGTTCTACACAGCCTGCTAGGATACCCACTGAAGCGTGGTTTTATCAGTGCAAGTGCCAATTACTCGTAAACCTGCAATTTTACTATTATATACTTGAAAATGGAACCCAATGGTGATTGCCACCTCCCGCCCTTGGAGTGGGAGAAGGGAGAACCACCATGTTATTATTTTCTTTGTATGGGCTGTGTCTTGGTGTAAAGTCAGTTGTAGTGCATTTTTATTCTTTTGTTGTATAATCGCGTAAGTGTCAAAAATGACTAGACTATGGGGTTAGCAAGTTTGGAGAATGTTTTAAATCTAATTGGTGAATACGTCTATTCTGATTTCTTTATCGGGGGAGGAATCGCTACTACCTGTAGCTCTATAACGCTGATTTTCTTTCGGCTATGCTCGGAATAAACCATCCACGAGTCAGAAAAGATGTTAATATTGCAATACAATTAGTTTTCTCCATATTATTAGGGCATATATACCGATAGATATTTTCAACTATTATTTCCTACCTACCCGTCCTTGTAACCCTGTCACCAGGTGCTCGGGCCAGTTATTGTTGCAAAGTATTTGGTTCTGTTGTTTCCCACCCGCGTTCCGCGCCTTTTACCTACATGAGTCAGTTGTTTAAGTAACCGCGCCGCAAGTACAACCGCTTTCCGCATAACCTATCTTGAGTTATTAAAACCACCGCGCCGCGCTGTAAACGGCAAATGTCATACTGCAAAATATCGCCGTGAAATAGTGCATAAAAATAGCAATCTATAACGCATTGAACCATTTCGCAAATCCAATATCACTATTCCCTTTCCTTGACCTCCTCCAATACTAACAATTACCCCACCGGTGATTAAAGCAGAGCAAAGTGGAAGGTGCCGACAGCTTGGAGATATTGGTAAGTCAATCAAACAATATCACAAATACCGCAATTACAGTCCATTCACGCCGCAACACCAGGAGAAAAAAAGGTTCGCCAGTACATTTTCTACACCGCCTCTGTAAGGTTGCATTCAAAGTTTAGTGCAATTTCGTCGTGGAGTTTCTTTACGTGCTGGCCAAGTGGAACATTGAGGACACCATAACCAATGTAGGACCTTCATTATTCTGGTGGCATTCTCTTATAGATCCCGTTCGTTCCCCTTTCGCTATACCATATTCAAGGAAGAAATTTGCGGCCGGAAATAACCGGATACGTATACTAATATTGACGATTACTATTTTTTTAATACTTCTAGTAGGTGGTAATAATAGAAGTGATGTAAAGTCATGAAAATTATGAAATTAAAACTAGGTTAAATAGTTTACGTAGCTTATGTTTAAATGTTAGTTTTTTTCATCGCTTGTAATGAATTTAATTCACTTTTTTAAAGTGTGTTGAATCGTCATTATGTTTAGTTATCGTGGAATCCTACTGGGTACATGTATTCATTTAACTGACAATTTTATAATGTTTTTAAGTAGTAAATTGAATACGATAAGATAACAGATCAACATCGATACCTACCTACAGTTTACCGCAAACCCTCCCGAGGGTAACACTATCGATGACGATGGAGTATTTTTTTTCTAAAAACCAATCCCCTTTTCAAATGAATATAATAGGAATCTTGCACGTCCGACCGTAATGCGATGGTCCTGTGTCACTCTCACATTCCCATCCCCTATTCCAGCTACCCCTAACGAGGACACCTTTGGGGTCTTTGCCCATTATCCCATGACTGTTTCCAAAGGCTATAATGATAATGATTTATTCACCCGAGGATCCGATGTAAGAAGAACTCACAATTAATTATTAAACAAATAATATTTATGGTAAAGAGATATCAATTGTGATTTCTGTGATCTCGTGACTGTTGATGAGTATTTTCTTTATTTATTCCTTTGGTAGACTTATTCACAGATATGAGACCGTTTCGTCTGTCCAGTCATCCTGTCGTTTCGGAGCCCTAAAATACCCTTGACTTGAAAAAAACCCATGACTCTGTGCACAAACGGATGGTCCGTTTGACAGATTCCCCTGTCTTGACAAACGGATTGCAATCTTCAGAGCACAGGCGACAGGCTGTCTTATTCTACCGGTATTACAATGGAAGATGCTTTGAGGAACTAGCGTGATTGGTTCCTTCGTCGCATTCATTCGTGAAATACACGGAAATGTACACGGTTGACTATTGTCACATAAGAACAAGTTGCTTCTACGACTCGTTCTTGAGTCCAACTGCTCGGCTGTGGAAGGATTTACCGGCTTTGATGTTTCCTCGCTCTTACAAGATCGGTCTCTTCAAGACACATGTTCACTCCTTCCTCTGAGGGAAGTTGTTTCCTCAGTGCCACCCAAAGATATTAGAAGAACGAGATATGCTATGTTGGCCGCCGGACCGTAGCCGGAGTACTACCTAATTAGGGTACTTTGAACGGTATCGGGACGTGTACGCACAGAAATCTGTTCTATGTATTAGCGCGGATACCTTAGCGCAAGCGAAGGTGTGCAGTAGTATTGGTGAACAAAACCGGCGACACTCGGCAAAACAATTCCACTCAGTACGAACTGCGCATAGCACATCTCGTTCTTCTAATATCTTTGGTGCCACCTGTGTGAAGTTAATGTAAAAAAATGAAGTATTTCCGTTTTAAAACAATCAAATTTACAAGCCCAGTTATATTGATTTTTTATCATTTTTTATTTACTTACCGCCCTACGTTGTTGAAAAGTTACAATCAGTGGATAGGATTCCGGCGGACACCGGTTAAAATATTGTTTAAATAATTTATGTTATTTCACATTTTAAAAATAAAAATAAATTATTGTAGTTATATTTGTGGTAGGTTGAGAGTGGTAGATTACTTCAGTATATCCCCGGTGATGGGCCGTCATTCAGAATCTAAACTTTGATTGAATTGTCTTTTAACGTGTTTGGTAACCAGATCTGAATAGCCAGGTACATCCCTTCTTTCCTCTTCCCTATCTCCTTCCCTTCACAACTACCTTCAGCCTTACAAGTATAGCCTTGGCATAGTTTTTCTGGCTCTAGACGGCTGAGAGCAGTTTGGACTTTTGTGAGGTACTCGCATATAAAACAAAAACGATGCAAAGACTTATTTTACACAACCAACCTCAAATTGTGGATTGTAGACTTGACTGTCGATTGTAAACTTGACGGTGGATTGCAAACTTGATTGTGGATTGTAACAAAAACGATGCAAAGACTTTTATTACACAACCAACCTCAAATTGTGGATTGTAGACTTGACTGTGGATTGTTAACTTGACGGTGGATTGAAAACTTATTTGTGGATTGCAAAACTTGATTGTGGATTGTAAACTTGTTTGTGGATTGTAAACTTAAATGCGGATTGTAAACTTGTTTGTGGATTATAAACTTGTTTGTGGATTGTAAACTTAAATGCGGATTGTAAACTTGTTTGTGGATTATAAACTTAAATGTGGATTGCAAACTTGATTGTGGATTGTAAAATTTTTTGTGGATTGTAAACTTATATGTGGATTGCAAACTTGTTTGTGGATTGTAAACTTAATTGTGGATTGCAAGCTTGATTGTGGATTGCAAACTTAATTGTGGATTGTAAGTTTGATTGTGGATTGCATACCTAATTGTGGATTGTCACCTTGGTTATGGATTGTTAAATTGATTGTGGATTCTAAATTGACTGTGGATTGTAAACTTAATTGTATATTTTAAACTTAATTGTGAACATAATTGTCGATTGTGGACTTTATTGTGGTCTGTAAACTTAATTGTGGATTGTAAACTTTATTGTAGACTGTAATCTTAATTGTGGATGGTGTATTTGATTGTGGATTGTAATAACTCTCGAACGGTAAGATTTTTATGGGTTAATGAAATGTACTTATATTTTGGCGTCTACTTACTCTTGCTGGCAATATCGATATAAACAATTCTATTTTTGGTTGTCTGTGCGATAACTCTGATTCAATAAACTTAATTTTCAAATTTGGAACTGATTGAGTGAAGAATTCAGACAAGCGTTAAAGTACATACCTATAATATGATATTTCATTAACTTAACATTATTTGAACTATCATTTTCCAAATTCTAACTGATTTATCAAGAATTCAGACTCTTTCGTAAATTTTAACAGGTAAACGGGTTTTCTGCGCTAGTATTACTATAAAAAAAAATTATATGAATACCGCACAGGAGTCCCAACTGCTCCCAAACATCTGGAGGCAATGAGACTATGGCATCCCCAATCGGCGTATATTGTGAGGCTGAAGGTAGTAGGGTGGGGGAAGGAGGTGGGAGAGTGGAAGGTGGGAAGTATTTGGCTATTCAGATCTGGTCACCAAACACGGCCAAAGCCATTTCAAGCAAAGTTTCAATTCTGAACGGTGGTCTTACACCAGGGCGATACTGAGAGTATCTTACACCGCAATTACACAACATATTATTTTTAATTAATTGATTGTGAAATAACACAAATTAATCGAATAAAATTTAATAAAATAAAACATTTATTTTGTTTAAAAAAACGATTTTTAATTAATTTTTTGGACGACCGGTTTCGTTTAGCTCAAACATCATCAGGGTGCAAATTAATATTTATTTTTCGGAATAACTTTATTGAGTAAAACCTCAAATTGTAATATTTGAATCTTGAAGAGAATATTAGCGATTTCTAAACGAAAATCTGAAACAGAAAAATCAGAAAAGGAAACGGTCACATCTGGGACATCCCAGATGTAATGATTTGCAAATTAATACTCTTAATCAAATTTATACTCAATACGGATACGGGTTTTTGAGCTAAACGAAACCGGTCGGTCAATAAATTAATAAAAAATCGTGGTTTTAAACAAAATAATTGCTTTATTTTGTTAAATATGTCAAACTACAAAGTGATTGATTTCTAAAATAATTTAAATAAAATTTATATTCGCACGCCGGGATTTGAACCCGCGATCTTCGGCTTGCTAGTCGAAAGCCTCACCCCACGACCACGGAAGTCGTCAACTGGAAAAAGTGAACATTTAAGCTTTTTTTTGTAAAACGTTGATTAAGTTCTTATCGCTATTGAGTTTGTGTTAAAAATGATGTTCATTACATTAACGTCTTAAAAAAAATAATGAGATTTTATATCCGTACTCCGTACATACAGAGTGTTCTTTAGGAAATCATAAACCTTGTACTAAATGAACGTCCCCTTCCTTTTTACATTAGGTCGCATTTCTTTAAGTCATGAAAGACCTTCATTTCCTACTTAGTTTTTTTATAATCCCATTCCTTCCCAATTTAAATATCCCGCCTTTTAAATTGGCCCATTCCCTCCAAACTGGTGCTAATTCCGCAGCTGAGTACTGTTAAATTGGCTCGAGCAAATTAAAAAATACATAATAATGTTTTATACCCTTAATCTGAACGCCAATCCTCATTTTAATCAACCATTCTTATAAGTCCTAACAGTTAGTGCAGTGATAACTGTTTGTTATATTGTTCTATTGCAAATATACTAACTTAGGTTAAAAAAAGGATATTCTCACAGTATCATCATGACAAAAGACAAAATCGAAACAACGCGGTTTTAACCTTGTTTAACTACCAGATCTGAATACCTAAATATTTTGCAACCTTCCTTTTCACTATGTTGGGAAGTAAGAGCTTCATAGATGCACGCACAGATGGCAGTGCATAGAGCTTGCGTAGAAGTCCGCAAGATGGATGCCAGTGGCCAGTAGTCGCCAGGGCCAGTGGGAAGGCTCTCAGAGTAACTTACTGTTTCAGGTTCCAATTAGCCAGCTTCTAGTTAGGTTGACTATCGAGTCACCTTTATAATACGCGGAGTATTAATAAATCCCTGATTAAACTAAAAGAACCATTTATTTATAAACTACTTCCAAAACGAGTTGGAGACCTGTTTGTACGAACACAACACACTATTATATATAAAATGAGCATAAAATATGCACACAATGTTATATTACTATAAGTTTAAGAGGATACCTATCAATTCATTCGTTAACAGTCTGCAATCCCGTTTTTAACCGGGTTACGAATCATTTGTAGAGATTCTTAATAAATTGGTAATATTTTTTTTCAGTTAGTTTCCTCCGTGTATCAAAGGTATTACGGAAAAACTCGGAAACATTTCTTCAAAAATCCAAGAAATGTGATAAAAAATTATATGAGAAAAGTCTTCTACGCATTACGTAATTCTCGAATAGAATATAGAATTATAGGATGGGAATCTTCTACATCTAAAAAACTTACACAACCTGAAAACAATCCAAAAAAGAATCATAGAGACTGAAAAGGACGGTCACACGACTCTCGAATACAAAATAGAAAACGAAGACAGTCGTAGCCACAACATCCTCGTCTTTGATTTCCCTGGCAACTTGACCGGTACAGATACCACACTTAATGTATCCGTAAGAACATATTCGATTGAAATTTCCAAAAGTTTTTTCGTACCGAATGTACTACATATGTATGCCAAAAATATACTATTGAAACTATTCATAAATACGAAATCAAAGAATTTTAACATGAAACTTCATTTATTTTGCAACAAAACTCCAAAATATCTTCCTCCCAGATAAACAAAAAACAAATATAAAAGTTTAATGAGTGTAATTCAAGAATTATAATCTGGCTGAAAGAGGTCAATGAAAAACATCTAAAAATACACTAAAAACGACAGAGAAAACGCACCTAATCAAATGGAATTACATATAACAGGACCCCTAGTGAGAAGGTCTTAGAAATATCATTGTTACACTTAAATACACCATAATATTTTTAATGACCATTTTTTATTATTCGCTTATATTAAATGAAAAACCCGCCTCCCAAATTAAGTTTTGCCTCCAGCTCGTAAAATGATACCCAGATTTAATGCTAAGTCAAGTCTGTCAATTTGAAAGTCTATGGTTAAATTGGTTAAAATGATGATATGAAGAGTTATCATCGTGATTTGTTTTGGGGGTATTATGCCGTGTTGTGCTTCCTCCTTCTTTAACCAACGTTTCGGACAGCGTTACAGCGTCCATCATCAAGAACTGTCCTCCCCATTATCTTCAGCCTCCCAATATACCACAATTGTGAATGCTATTGTCTTAACAGTTGGGAATCTTCACAGAATTCACGTAAAAAAAGTAACATAATTGTTAATTTTTGTTAAAGGTCAATATATGTTTACAAGACATGATTTTATGCAAAGCACAAAGGATAGCAAATTATTATTAGCAATAATTATTAGCCTGAAACACAAATATACATTGAAAAAATCTTCCGAGAAAGAGACGAGAATTGAACCCGCACCGTTTTTACCAGAAAACATGTTTTAAACAAATATTTTCAGATGAAAAAAATCAAAAAGCAATAATTGTTGAATGATTACTAGTATTTATTGAATTATTTGGCGGTTAAAATAAGCCGACGCACAGTGGGCTGAAAATCGCCTTTCATAGACATAGAGACTTGAATTTTAAAGTGTATTTTTTTTAGCTAGAAATGGATTCTGCTGATCATTACTATGCTATAAAATGTCGTACGAAGCAATTGCGTGTACAAATGAAGGAGTTATAATTTTTTTAAGAAAAATTTGTATGGCGCTGACATTAAAAATGAGGCTATCTCTGGAATCATAAGGTTGGCCGTTCTATCTTTACACACAGATAATACTACTATTTATTTGTATTTTTTTGACATACTTCATATTGTGGCGCAAGGTGCGATTTTTTTTTTAAAAATCCTCAAAGTTGAAAAAACCCTTTTTAATGTTGATGATTCATTTTAATGCTTAAATGCTTTTAGGCTTGCAGTGTAAATAAAATATTGTAAACTAGACAAAGCATACTCATATGTAAAGCATTTAAGCATTAAAATGAATCTTCAACATAAAAAGTTTTTTTTTCAACTTTGAGGATTTTTTTTAAAAATCACTAGTTTTGCCACAATACAAAGTATGTCAAAAAATACAAATAAATAGTAGTATATTTGTGTGTAAGGATATAATGGTCAACCTTATGATTCCAGAGATAGCCTCATTTTTAATGTCTGTTCCATACAAATTTTTCTTAAAAAAATGATGACTCCTTCATTTGTACACGCAATTGCTTCATACAAAATTTTATAGCATATTAATTATCAGCAGAATCCATTTCTAGCCAAAAAAATACACTTCAAAATTCAAGTCTCTATGTCTATGAAAGGCGATTTTCAGCCCACTGTGCACAGTGTTTTGGCTTGCAGTGTAAATAAAATATTGTAAACTAGGCAAAGCATACTCATATGTAAAGCATTTAAGCATTAAAATGAATCATCAACAAAAAAAGATTTTTTTTCAACTTTAGGATTTAAATAAAAAATCGCACCTTGCGCCACAATATGAAGTATGTCAAAAAAATACAAATAAATAGTAGTATTATCTGTGTGTAAGGATAGAACGGCCAACCTTATGATTCCAGAGATAGCCTCGTTTTTAATGTCAGCGCCATACAATTTTTTCTTAAAAAAATTATAACTCCTTCATTTGTACACGCAATTGCTTCGTACGACATTTTATAGCATAGTAATGATCAGCAGAATCCATTTCTAGCCAAAAAAAATACACTTGAAAATTCAAGTCTCTATGTCTATGAAAGGCGATTTTCAGCCCACTGTGCGACGTAGCACAGTGGTTCCGTGCACCTGTCCGGCAATCAGAAGGTGCAGGTTCAATTCCCGTCGGTGGCATTTATATTTAAAATAAATCAATTTATATTCGTGTTTCAGGCTACAAATTATTGCTTATAATAATTTGGTAACACAATTATGGTTAACTCAAAACACCCATTTTTATAACTTTATGGCAGGGTAGTTGTGGTAGTGCGATGTTAAAAAAATGATTTTTTTTAAGCCATACTTTCTTACTCTTTTCATTTAACGATATCCGCTAATCCTAAAAGAGAGATTATTTTTTACGGTTTTGAATATTTGAAAATGGGACTTAATAAACTCTGAAATTACGCTTCAAACGGTGTTCACTTTAAGGATACTTTGCAAAATTACTTTGGGTAACGATCACACCATTAGACTATATTCTATTCAAACATTATTCTACATCTTACACCCGTGAAAACCTTAACCATAACACATTATTATTATAATATATATTATTATATTATTATTATTATATCTCATTATGAATTATGAATCTAAGTAAGAATCGTGGCTCCCTTATCAGGCACAAGAGCTCCTCTTTTCTGATAAGGTATACATGACCATATATGAACCTTAATATTATATTTTGCAAAATATGTATGTAAATGTAACCCATATGATGTATATTAAAATAATAAAAAATAAAAAAATTTAGACATGCAAAATTAAGGCTACTTAAGTACGTTAATAATTGCGTTGTAATATCTACTAACATTGGTAATTCAATCGTCTACAATAAATATAGGTAGAGTTGTTTTTTACTGCCAAAACTGAAATTAGTTTTTTGTTCACAACATTCTTATTAATTTTCACAGAAATTTCCAATCAAATTTTAGTTTCTTTTTTCTTTAAAACACACTCACCCGAATCAATCGTTCTGAATTTTTCGTCGATTAATTTCAGATTACCCTTATTGGCTACCGACCGGCTCATACGATGAGTGTCAATCAAAACGAACCTCTCCCCTCGTTTAAAACGGACTGAAAATTATTTTCAACGTTGGTGGGAGTTTTTTTCGCCCGAGTCAATATTGAACTCAATTTTCTTGCTTCAACTACTGTCAGTAGTACCAACACGCGAGAAATGTAAAATAGCTGTCATGTACAAATTTCTACAAGCTTGAAACCAAATGAAAAATTCCGTAAATAATCTACTATTGTGATATTTGTTACAAATAAAATGGTTCGGTCACGTTTGCATGTACATTCCAGTATCAATGAATGAACTTTGCAAATAATTTTTCACAAACAACCAAATAAACAATTTTTTCAACAACCATTATTTTAAAATCATGATGAAAGAGAAAGGGGCCTTTTTGGCCTAGAGCTCTGTATACCAATATTTTCAAACACGATTTCTATGATACCCATATGAGTTGTCAGTAAAGGTAGGCCCAATCTAAATCAAAATCAAGAAATAAAGTTTGTCCATTTAAATAAAATTTATCATAATATTTTATCTGGGTACTTATCTAAATACCTTACTTGTCAAATCAAAGTATAACATACGATAGATCCTATTCGATATGGCAATATTATACCCAGGTACAATAATCATCTTTGACTGGGGATATCCCAGTTTGCTGGAAAAAGATAAGATGTTGGGTTGGATTGGCTAGTTGGTTTCCGGATATGAATCGAATGGCTGTTGTCGTTAGTTGGTTGGGTTGTCGTTAGTTGGTTTGGGCAGTTAGTCCCTCTGGCGGTGCGGCGTCCGTGCCCAATTAGTTTTATAGGCCATAAACATTATCGGGTACGGATAGCGACCTGCGCATCGAGATTAATCCTTCTATCCTTCTACATAAGGTTCAGAAAAATATTTTTTCTAGCTATCGGTTTGTACTTATCTCTTTTATTATGTATTTGATAGAATTATTGGAGATTTTACTAATTTGGATTACGAATTTTTGTGAAATCTCGCCTAAGAGGTCGTTTTCGACGCTTTAAATATGCATATCTACGTATTATGTATCTATTTATACATCACTGAGTGCCTTCCAAGTAGATTTGAACGAAAACCGATGTCGCCATTCAAACTGAACATCTTTTAGTTCTTTTTTTATTTTTTATTTATTCTTAAATAAATTAGTATGACAAAGTTATAGTACATTATCCTCCACGCTAGGAGTTCACCTGTGTTCTTGAGAACTTTTTCAATTGTAAAGTTATACAATAGTAAACAATACAGTGGAGATTAGTTACACGGAGAAACCAAATAAAATATCGATTTTTACATGGTTTTAACAAAAACAAATGCGAAAAATAACAAAATTAAATATTTAAAATCCAACTGCCCAGTAATATCTATTGTATATGAATCTACACTTACCGACCACTACACCACTATTCTTTCCATACAAACATGCAACAGAAAAGACAAACATAAAAACACAACAAATAAGAAAAAAATCATTCAAATCAATTATGATTGTGTTCGTCAATCTCTGATGAGTAAATCATGGTCAGAATTACTTAACATTATAAATCCAGAAGACGCCTGGACGTACTTTATCAATTACTTACAGACTACCATTAACGAACATACAAACATAATTATAAAACATATACCAAATAATATTTTACCAATTAAGCCATGGATTAACCACACTATTATTAAATCTATCCGTAAACGTAACAAACTCCACAAAAACGTTATTAACAATCCTTATGATATACAACTTCGAAACTTTTATAAAAGATATAGAAACATTTGTACCCAAATAATAAGAA
Source organism: Hesperophylax consimilis (assembly GCF_061612785.1). Lineage (NCBI taxonomy): Eukaryota > Metazoa > Arthropoda > Insecta > Trichoptera > Limnephilidae > Hesperophylax > Hesperophylax consimilis. Next base: position 7,336,862 of record NC_142857.1, read on the forward strand.
AGGCTAAAGAGATATATTACAAACAGAAAATAGAAAAGTGTAATAATGATCCTAAAAAACTTTGGAAAACACTTAAAGAAGCCACCCACTCTCAACCTAATCCTACGAATGACTTAAAACAACTAAAAGTAAATGATAAAATATTTAGTTTTTCTAGTAATCCCGATATTATTGTTAATCATGCAAATAAATACTTCTCAAAAATAGGTGAACAACTCGCAAAAAATATCGATGTAAACCATACCAACTCCAGTTCACTAAGCTGTAATACAAATTTGCCCAACAACTTGCATTTTAGTCTAAAACAAATTTCAAATGAAGATACTAGATTGATCATAAACTCATTAAAAAACTCGTCTTCAACTGGCTTAGACGATATATCAAATATTGCCTTAAAAAAACTTGTATCAGAAATAACCACTCCCTTAACAAATTTTATTAACCTAAGCATCCTAAAAGGCCGATTCCCCGACAATCTAAAACACGGAATCATAATCCCAATACATAAAGGAGGCTCTAGAGCGGACATAACGAACTATCGTCCAATTACATTACTAAATTCACTATCTAAAGTCTTTGAAAAAACTATTAATAATCAACTAATTGAATACCTTGAACAAAATAACATACTATCACTCAACCAGTTTGGATTCAGGAAAAATAAAGGCACCTCCGAAGCCCTGGCAACAGTTACCGATTTTCTAAATGAAAACTTAGACAAGGGATCAAAATGCATATCAATATTCTTAGACCTGTGCAAAGCATTCGATACTATCTCTCACTCTAAACTTTTACAAAAACTATCTAATATTGGTATAAATGGTGATGAACTTACTATTATTAGCGATTACCTGTCAAACCGAAAGCAAAGTGTGAAAATCAACAACTGCAATAGCAATCAATTACCAATTAGCTACGGCGTGCCTCAAGGAAGTGTTTTAGGTCCTACCCTGTTCTTAATATACATAAATGAATTATGTAATCTTCAAATAGATGCCAAAATTGTAAGTTTCGCTGATGATACGATTCTCCTCTTAAAATCAAGCAATTGGAATGATGTATACATAAAAGCTAACAGGGGCATAACTGTGGTTAAAAGATGGTTAAACAATAATACACTAACAATGAATGTGACCAAAACTAAATACATTGAATTTAGTATTAATCCTTCCTTAAGAAACCCAGAAAATCAAATTAAAATTTGTGCTTGCAACCTGACAAATCCGATAATATGTGATTGCCCTTATTTAGAACAGGTTACTAAAATTAAATACTTAGGTATTATTTTTGATAGCAATTTAAAGTGGAAAGAACATATAACCTCTACAGCAAACAAACTTAGAAAATTCATTTATTTTTTTAGACAAACTCGCAACTTTCTCAACCTAAGCCAGCTCAAAACAATCTACTATGCACTTTGTCAATCTTTAATAGAGTATGGTATCATAGCATGGGGAGGAGCAAACGCTGCCGCCATTGATCCAATATCTAAAGCTCAGAAACTTATAATAAAGATTATCCTCAAACTACCAATCACAAGCAGTTCGGATGAAATCTTTAGGAAAATCTGTGTTATGGACATTAGGCAACTTTATGCCAAAAACATACTAACATACCTCTTCAAACACAAAACTACTTTTGACAATATCCAAACTGCTCGTGATACTAGAACAAAAGGACATAATTTCTTACAAATCCCTTTCGCTAAAACAACTTTTGGCCAGAGAAACTTTAGATATTTTGCAACAAGGCTATATAATGCTCTCCCACTAGCCATTAGACTGAACGATTTTTTTCTGAAATATAAAACAGACATCAAATCTTGGATCATCAGCCAAGACAGATCCATGATAAATTGTTTTATAAAAATCCCTACATAAGTATGTACTCCAACTAGATGCTGATTAACAAATGTATCATTTATTATTATTATTTATTATTTTCTATCTTTTTCACAATGTCATTTAATGTAGTGAAATATTTAATGTATCAAAAAATATGTAAACATTTTTAATGTATCAAATACGTCTGTCTCGACACAGGTTTATCCTGGTGAGACAGACATCGAAAAATAAAACCTGTAAAAGAAACTTTATATTGATAATAAAAAAAAAATAAAAAAATAAAAAAATGATTGTAGCCAGTTCCATATGAGTTTTTTGTATTCTGTAAGATTAGATATTTTATATTGTGTTGGAAGTGAATTGTATAGTTTTATAGCCTGGAATGTGTAGTGTTTTTGTCCAAAGGATGTGTTGGTTTTTGGTATTAGCAGTTGTTGTGCATGTCTTGTTCTAGTATTGCGAGAAATTTGTCAAGTTTTAAATGTGTTAAGGCTCTTGTAAAGAAAAGACTCTTATAAAAAAGGTTCTGAATAAGGTGAAAGGTTCTTGTAAATAACCCGTTCTATCCGTTTTAGGACGCGTTCTGTCTCTTAAACTTGCCTGACATTGTTTATGTTCCCAGCATGTTATGATCGTAGATGTATTTCTGTATTATATAAACTATTTATTGTACTGATACACGTATAAAAATGACTCTTGTTATTAAAAATTTCTTCAAAATATTGGTACCTGCGTTTAAAAACGTAAGCATTACGAATGTATAAGGTCATGATATGTAAAAAAAAACGTAAAAAATAATATTTATTTATTTGTGAACTAAAAAACATAAAGAGTTAACGAGAAACTTGTTATAAATCTCCCGACTTAAGGCTCCGTAATAAGCGTTCAAAAGGAAGAATAAGATGGTTTGAAAGGGGTAAATGAAAAAAGAATGTTAGAGCAAACGTGCGAATATTGTCTTGTGTGAAAAACTCCTTAAACTTTAAGTCCTAAAAATAAAATAAATCAGTTTTGAAAGCGAAAATAAAATCGAGAACAAAATATGGTAACAAAAGTGCGGTTCTGAAAGGGTTAAAATAGGACTAAAATATTAAAACAGTTATTTTGCTACGCAAGACAACCCCATTAACAAAGTAACTAAGGAAGAAATTGAACTTCTACGTATATTGATTATTATGTCAAGGCAATTAATTCTGTTCTTTATATTATTGTCGATGAAAATTAATGAGATTAATTTCAATATGAATATTTCTACAGAATTAAATAATATCTCGTTCTTTGAAGACGGCTCAATTTTCGATACAATTCTGGTACCTAAGCATTATATTATTAACTCTAAAATATCCGCAGTTAGTTGTCAGTTAATGTAATCAATTTTAAATACTTTTCCGAAATTCCCTTAGAAAATAAGCGAGGCAATCCCTCCTGCCAAGAATCTGCCAGAAATGATTAAGTCTCGTATTATTATGTTCGTGTCGTCTTTGTAGAAGTTTTCTAAATAAAAACTTTTTCAATTATTTGTTGGGGATACAGGTGTTTCTATTCACCCTGTGGTTCGGCCAAATTATATAATTTGTTGGGAACACCCGGTTGCCGACGTCAGCGGGGGATAATTTTAGGGCACGACTGGAGGCTGTATGCGGGCGCTGAGAACAGCGGCCCGGGGCCCGAAAGTATCATCTTAGAAAACACATTTATATCTAAAGCCTTCATTTGATAAGTTTCCCATTTTGTCCCAGTATTACAAAAGAAAATGTTCTCAGCAATTCTTGCTTGCGCAGTCATTTTGCTTTTAAAATATATTTCTTGTCTTTTTTTACACGGAGAAAAATGAGTATGTCCGATATATTTCAGTCCTGTTAGAGTTATTTCTTAAAAAAATATTAGTCCTTCAGAATATATCGAAACTCTTGTTTGTGCTGCTGCGTTTTCCTTATAAATATACTACAATATTAGAATTTTTGTGAACACTTGTTCAGATATCCTCATAGCGCTTTCGTGTTTTACTGATAGTTTGTTGGGAAATATATCATTTAATTTCTTAAAGGCCTGAAGTCCCGTTTTTTACAGGAATACGAATAATTTTAACAGATTTTTATCACTAAGTTTTCTCCGTGTATTATTACTATCCCAGTGAAAAATTGTGAAAAATCACGGGATGGTCCGAATTCTTGACAATTTTTTTGATAATCAAAATATTATTTAAATAAAATGATTATACTACAAGTCCGTGTTCGGGGGCAAGGCTCTCGACAAGCAATTCGAAGGTCGCGGGTTCAAATCCCAGCGTGCGCGAGTAAATTTTATTTCACTAAGCGTATATATGTGTTATTTCACATTTTATTAATTAAAAATAATATATAGTATATCTGCGACAAGTTCCAGAGTGGAAGATACTATCAGCATCGTACTGGTGTCAGACCACCATTCAGAATTGAAACGTTGATTGAAATAACTTTAGCCGTGTTTAGTGACCAGATCTGAAAAGCCAGGTACTGCCCTACCTTCCTCTTTGCCATCTACTTCCACTCCCCACTACGCTGACCCTTATACATACCCCAGGCGGTATGTAATCTTGATACAATCAATGACACTTAAATTCAAAGCATATTTGAGTTCACTTTACCAGATTTCATGCAGAACTAACGCACAGCATAGAGGAATGAAATTAGTATGTTTATTTTTTAATATGAATACCGCATAAGATACCCAACTGTTTCAGTTACACCACGGCGATACTGAGAGCATCTTGCACTCTGAAAAGTGCCGGAAATATACTTATACTTATTTTACGTATATTTTTTTTATTATTTGATTGTGTGTAGTGTATCGTATAGGCGATCGTGCACGACCGGAGACAGCCGAGGTTTGACGAACGCTTCCGACACTGCTCGGGGAACGCGGGCAGTGGGTCGGACGGGAGGCGCGGGCATTGGATTCCTTCCATGCAGCTGGAATGGATTGTACTTTTAACAACTGAGTTGACAATAAACAATAATTCGTATAATAGAACCTTTTTTTATTAAAACAGCAAGAACATTTTACATTGTGAAATAAGAAATTATATCTTCTTGAGCACGTCGGGGTTCGAACCCTCATCCGCAGGATTGTCAGTCAAGAGCCTTACCCCTCGACCACGGAGACCGTCAAAAGTGTAAAAGATACTTTTTTAATTGTTGCAAACAAATACTTTAACATTTTTAAATCTTGTATTTAAAAAAAAACATTTTAACATCTGATGCGGCTTTTTCTCGTTTTATGACGTTATTCCCTTTAAGAATGTATCTCACTTCATCAAAAGAAAGTCTCTCTAGCAAAAGATGTTCTCAATCACCCACCCACCCCCTAGTCTGCAGCCACTTCCCGTTATTATGCCGGGATAGGTACTAGGTGGTAAGTATCCATTCGACTCCAAACTTTTCACATGCTCTTAAAGTATAAAAATAAATTGAATGCCCCTCCAACTTTTAAATTCAGCCCCTCGCATCGAAGAGGGAAAATTTAAAATTTCACGATTCTTAAGTAATAATATCAGTGATAGGAAAAATTTGAAACCCACGGACTTAAAAGTAATAAATCGAGAACCTTGCGATAAGCCTCGGACCGATAAGAGGATTATATTAACTCAGAAAATATATTGGAAAAGTTTTTCAGAAGTAACTTGACATTTTTCAGTTTTATTTTGCCAATTGTTACGTGAGAAAGAAATTTTCGGCACAATAAATTCTCGCCAAGTCTATATTTCTCTCTTTCTCTTGGTGTGGGCTTGACAAATTTAAAAATAAAAAAATAATTTAACGTTTTAAAAGAAGTGAAAGAAAGAATAAGTAATGAAGAATGGATGTCATCTGAAGTTTAGTCGAAGAATCGAGCGATTTATTTCTGGAAGTCGTACGATTAATTTCCATGCAAAAATATAACAGTGTTATTATGAATTGGTGTTCAGACTTTTAAATTTTCGTTTTATTTTCTCTTTTGTCTTTTAAAATTTATTTATTATACCAATTCAACAACCCAAGGCGAATGTGACCTTGAAGTAATAGTAAATTCTTTGAGCTGATGATTTTCTATTCGACTTTTGACAAAAGGGAAATAAAATATTTTCCATTAAGTAATTTTTCAAATAGTTACTGTTGTGGACAGAATCTGTCACCGTCGCACGGCGGATAGAAGAGGATTGGAACTTCGGAATGCCGACTTACCGTTTCTGTTATTTCTTAATTGCGCTGGTTCAAATACATTTATTCAAATACTCTAACAAGGGGAGTCTACATAATCAGACACAGTTTTGGTTTTGACAGGATAACTTGTAATTTTCCCGCACGTTGTAGTCGGCATAGGAAAGGTGGGAATTTGGTAGGCGGACAGCAATAATGTTCATCGAGGAAATCAAAAGAAAAGGTATAAGGCATAATTATGCTAGGTAACAACAGTAAACTAAAAAACCACTGAACCAATTTGGCTGTAAATTTCAAGGATTGTTCCTATTAGTGACAGGAGTGTTTATAGAATGGATTTTATGGAAGAAGTCGGAGGCGCTCGATAAAGACTTAACGCATTATCTTTGCACTGGATTGAGATGCGGAGTTGAATTAACTTTGACATAATGTAGTTTTTTAACCGTGTCAATTTAGATTTCATGATAATACATTAATTGATTGCTAGAAAAAGTCGGGTAGCCCGTGAAAGACATGAATCAAATAATTATTTGTGATGAAGTGTGAAGCGATGAACGAAGATAGAGGTGTAAGGTGAATGTATGACTTGAAAGTGAATGGTTGAAGAGGACGAGGACTTCCGAGGAAATGGCACAATCAAGTGAAAAAAAAACTTTTTGCTGTTCAATAATATTATTTTCACTTTAAAAATGCAACCTGTTTTCAGGTACTCTATAATTCACAACCTCAAAACTTTACCCCAAACCTTTTATAAGTCTACTAACAACGCCGGATACACGTCAGCTAGTGAAAAATAAATTAGTAATATGTTTTTTTTTTCTATTTTGTTATGTATACTGTTGTAAACTAAAAATTAAAAACAAATAAAACTTTACCTCTCTACTCTGTTTATATATTTAAAAGTTATCTATGTGCTCTGTTTATATATTTAAAAGCTATCTATCTTCTCTGTTTATATATTTTAAACCACAGACATAGGAATTAATAGACGAGAAGATAATGGCGAGGGGTAAAATCAACTGTTGAAGAACGAAGGGAGTGAAGCTGACTGTGATTCGTCAATAAATCAATCTGACAGTAAATAGGCATCTCGCATTATAATATCACCATTTACTTCTTAAAAGTAAAATCTGCTTTTGAATGAATAGACATTTTTACATGGGAGCGCAAATTACTCGCCACGTTATGAACAAATTTGCGAAGTCCAAATTCGGCAAAAAAATTCGGTTCTATTTTCAGAGTCGAATATTTCGTTTAAGTATTTAGTTAAGACACTTTTATAAATGTTCATAATTTACTTCCCAGCAACCAACCAGCTTTGTGTTTCGCGTCCAGACGTTTCTCGATGTGATAGTAACAACTGATTCATATTATACGATGTGAATATGCTTAAAATAAAGTAAAATAATGCTTATATATGGAATGTAATACGACAATTGGGTTTATTCTCTTTTTCACATCTATTTTTACAAATTTTCATAGTACAAGTCAACATTTTGCCGTGTTATTTCGTAAAGTGAACCGATGATACCTCGACCATAGTTCGCACAAGAATGATGACGTCACGTTTTCAAATTTCACTTGAGGCCATACGCGAGCACAGCCGGCTCCGATGGAACCGGTATGGGGAGTGGGGATAATACGCTTTTAATCACTTAGGGCAGGTCTACTAATATTCATATGTCTATGTTTTAAACTCATCTACCTGCTCTATTTATTTATTTAAAAGTTTTCTATCTGTTTTGTTTATATATTTTAAATATATCTTTGTTCTCTGTTTACATATTTAAAAGTTATCTTTCTGCTCTGTTTATATATTTTAAACTTATCTATCTGCTCTGTTTATATATTTAAAAAAAATGGATACGACTTTTTTTTAAATTAACACTTATTCTGAGATAAATGAAATTTCGCACACTTAACCTTCAAAACAAAATTAAGGTCACTGTTTACACGAGATTTCGAAAATTTACCACCATTCCCTTTTCTCACCATCAAAGATAAATTTTGATACTTCTCCGTGAAATTCTGCAGAATAGTCCGGGCGACGCCGAGAAATAATAAGCTAATATTCAATATAATTTTTTTTTACACCCTTGACTAACTTTCGATACAAACTAGGTATGTTTTCGTTTACCGTAGAAAACAGAATGCACGTGAATCGTTCGGCATTTCCTCCTTCAGTTAATTCAGACACCCTGATAATTCTCTTTTGCAGCCGCTTGCTTAACCCGCTTCATAATAATAATAATAATAATAATTGTTTATTCCAGAATGTGGGGAGGTGAGTGCAATCCCACACATTCAATAAAATATAACTACAATGTTATATACAGAGATAAGTAAGTACAAATAAATAAAATATGAAATGTAAGTTTGATAAAACAAATAAAACATAAGAAAAAGTAAAAGGAAATATATAGAATGGAGAGAGTGATATCATAAATTTTACCAACTGAATATTGATACAGTTACTCTGGCCTTACACAGAATACTGCGGTGATTTTTGTGAGGTATCACATAGCAAATTTGTAAAAAGCTTCTAAGATTATAAAGATTTGAAAAGAAAAAGATGTTCGAGATAATAACTGGAAGGAAAAGCTCTTAAAAAGGATTAAAAAAGGCTTATTTCAACTCTTAATGCGGTTTGAGAAATCCTTAGAACTTGTACAGGGTGTACTTGACGTATAAGTTGTCTCAATTTCTTACAGATTTCTCTTCTCACCTATTCTCTCTCACCAAGCCTAGAGTTCTCTTCAAACCATCAGTCCATCTCATCTCTGCTTCTATTTCCCGACTAAGGTTGCCGATGAATGTATTGTATATGATTACCGCACAATTTGGTTTGCGGGAATGTGTACCGCCGCCCCGAGAACCATTTATTGGATAACGTACACCTCTGTCGTAGGTCACCACAAGTTGTTTGCTACGGGTTAATCGGGTAAGGTTTCTACAGGACATGCCTTAGCGATGGATGCGCCTGCCAATCAGCTGCATGGCGGGCCGGATTAGAAGAGGCCAATAGAGAGAGACCCTTTGACGTCTTCAGCTGGATTTATTCGACACGTCGGAGTGGAAGGTTTGGATTCATACAGCCGGCACTCCTAGACACATAGACTCCCAGAATCCTACCCAACACACTTTTATTTCCAAATATTGCACAGTCCCGACTGCTCCCTACAAACCGGAGGCAATGGGACCATGGCATGTGAGAGTATGTTGGGAGTTTGAAAGTAGTGGGGTGGGTAAAAAGACGAAGAAAAGGAAGATAGAAGTACCCGGCTATTCCAGCCTCAAAATAAATAACTATGTTAGGTGCAGTCTGACATGCGATGGTCGGGTACGTTCAATTACACCCTGTACAATAAGTCCCAGGTGGGGTTTTACAGTCGAGGTGATCAGAGATTATTGAACTATATAAGCCTGAAAGTTACTGAAGTGTTAACCGTGTTAATCTTCCTAATACCATCATAGCGGATTAGGTCGGTAAGGAAGGGTCGATAATCTCATTTTAATCATTTTATAGGATGAGGTTACTTTCAATTATTACTATTACTACGTTAACAGAGAAATCACTGTTTTTAGGGATTTTGTCACTGGAAAGCCGTCGAAATCATATCAATTTGGGAGGCGGGTTTGGGAACCGCCGCTCCGGGAACCATTTATTGGATTACCAACAACTCTGCCATAGGTCGCCCCAAGTGTTTCGCTACGTTTGGTGATTAAGCAGGGGTGCCCGGGTTCATCGGGTGAGGTATGTTCAGGATTCGCCTGCCCACTAAATGCGTTGCGTGCCAGATCGGGAGAAGCTGGTTTGTGGAGACCCTTTGGCCTCTTCAACTTGTCTCTCTTGACCCATCGGCATAGACCATTCGTCCGTCACTCCTGAACACAATCCCTAGATTTCTTCACACCCCTCATACATCTTTCATTTCCAGAACTTCGATTTCTTATTTCTTTAAAAATACCCCCACACAGCATCCCCAAGAAATTATTTTCCTTAGGGCCTCTTTTGTGAGGTTAATGCAAAAAAAACCCATTTTACTATTTTTACAAAAAAATAACTTATTTTACTGTATTTTTACTCAATTTAACTATATCATACTTCAACTAAGAATTACCAAAATTATCTTCATTATCACCTATATTTTTATTGGCTGCTATCTTTATGAATAATCGCAAGATTCTTCCCGAACTAAATGCAATCTATATAGTGTCTTGCATAAATAAATCCGTTTATATTTTAATGTGCAACATCTATTGACTTTTTTAATAATCTATCTATCTATGTATGTATATATTATATAATGAAGAAGAGTATTCCGGTGTGGGTGGGTAGCAGTCTTTATAAATGAATTCTGCAATTCACTATCTGGAAGGAACAAATAACAATTGATAGAACTCATTTGTATATAGGCAGTCCCAAATTATTCTGCGCCAAAATATTGAATAGTCCAATACGGCGAACAATAAATACTTGGCATCTTTGTATATATACAAGCCACAGAGTACATAATAGATACTTGGCATCTTTATACATATACAAGCCACAGAGTACATAATAAATGCAAACGAAACAAATGCCGCAAGGAATTAAATACATATTTTTAGTGGAATAAATTAATGAGACCTCAACCTCAAACCTCAAATTGTAATACTTAATCATTGAACATAATATTAAAAACTCTCAAACGAAAATATGAAACAGAAAAATTAGAAATAGATTTGGTCGCATCTTGGAATATTTATTTTTTAAATTTAATTTTATTATTTTATATTTTAGAAAAAAACAGTACACGATTAATAGAAATGAAACAATAATGGGATACTTCATGTTGGGTACCTATGATATGTTTCCTTGTAATGTCTGCTAAGTGAAATGTTTATTCCTTAATTACCAGGTGACGTGTGTAGTATATAGGTGTGTGTGTGTGTGACGTGTGTAATATATGTGTGAGTGTTTGTGTGTGTGCCTGTATTTATGCGCATTGAATAGTTTAAATTATTGACATGATGTATTATATAAATATGTATTATCGAGAGATGATTAATGATTTTTTATGGCCTGAATTGGATGGTATTGATCAGGACAACGTTTACTTTCTACAAGACGGCGCTACGTGCCACACAAGCAACGAAACCATTGATCTTTTACTATTAAATATCAAAATAACATCTCTTATTGGAAAACCCTGTATATAATAAAAGTAAGTATACAATGTGCTTTCCGTTAATACTCAGAAACGAGTCCCGGTACGAGCATTGGAGTGGTATCCCTCTATTCCCTATCCATGAAGAAGGTTCCCGTTTTAATCAAAAGGGCGTGCTTTTAAAGACATAAGGGCTGACAGTTTAGCCATCTAGAAATTTCTAGAACAGTCCAGAACATTTGAGAGTATTCAAGAGCATTCCAAAACATTTCGGAACATCGCTGAACATTCTAAAATATTCTAAAATGGTCAATCTAGAATACATCCCGGAATATCTCAGAGCATAATGAACAGGATTACAGGCCGTTTCCTGATATACTTTTACTAAATTCGTAATCGTGACAATACGTCGGTATGTCTAAATAGTATAAAACAAAGTCACTATCTTCTGTTTGTGTGCTTAGTTCTTCTAAAATATGCAACGGATTTGATAGGGTTTTCAATATCATTTAGAGATTTTTTTCCGGAAGGCTTGAATATATAATACATAGATATTATATTTATTGAAAGTAGAGAAAAGTAGAACAACGCCGGGTCCACGTCAGCTAGCAATAATATATCTGCCAAAGATCACTTTTCCAAAATTAAAAACGCTTATGATTTTGAATAATTCAATAGAATCAAGAATGTTTTATATAGGGTTTTCCAATGAGAGGTGTTATTTTATTATGTATTTAAATTAAATATTCATTTATTTTATACACATAAACACACACTTGCCACAAACTACACATCACTTCTTATCACTTATCATTTTCCTATCACTTATTTTATTTTATTATAGGTGTCCGGAAACTCGTAGTACAAGCCGGAAACTGGAGAATGTATACCACACGGGGAACCCAAATAAACATAAAGTTTTTTGATTTGAGCATTTTTATAAAAAAAAAAAAAAAAACCAAAAAAATATATTTTTCGGCTATTTCAGGGTTCAAATTTTTTCGTCATTATTTGTTTTACTTTTAAATTTTTAAATAGTTTTAATTAGTTGGGTATTTTGATCTTCAGTAATAATTTATAAGAATTTGATCAAAAAAAAATCAACTTCTAACTCGATTTACTCGAAAACGAAAGCTCAAATAAAAAAAAAATATACTACAAAATCGACTCCAAATGTGATGTAGATTCACCAGTTTCCCGCTTGTACTACGAGTTTCCGGACACCATGTATATATAAATTAAAAATGACAGCTTCAAAAGTAACATCTACCGAAATAGCGGACTATTCAAAATAACACCTCTTATTGGAAAACCCCTATATTTTGTGCAGCTGAGAAACAACTATTATTGTACATTAAGAGTTGGTTATCGGTTGTGTAATGTTTAAAACGCGTTTATTAGTAAGACCCAAAATCTTACATTGTGTTTTTTACACACCATACAAAACAACAATAATGTTTATACCATGAAACAAGGCAATTGTCAAGTATGGTGATGTGTTTTACATGTCAATTAAAAACCATGTTTTTCATAAATTATTAAATAATTTTTGCTTATCATGAAAATAACTTCAGGGGTCAACATGCAATGAACTTGAAATTCCATACCTACCTTTCTCGTTCGAATTTCATGACGCCACATCTCGCTCTTCACGAGTTTTCTAACAAGACGCACAAACAAATTTTCTGTTATCTAGCAGAGAGAGGCTTCTGTCTCTAGTTTTCGAAGCCTACATAATAACCGAATTTGTATCCAGCAAATAGGAAAACCATCAGAATGTAACTTACAGTGCGGTAAGTCTTGTATTATATATTTCACTTACGAAAATACACTAAGGATTTTTTTTTGTTTTGCTTACAAGACACAACCTTCTTCAATTCTCTTAACTTTCTGCTATCAGCCAGGCTAAACAACGCAAAAACAGTACAATCTTTTTTCCATTATTTCTTTTTCCACGTCCCCCAAACCAAAAACAGGAGATATCTGTATTATTTCTGAATCTCGAGTAGGTACTCCTATCCTTTCCTGCTGCTGGCAACACTTAAAAGAAAAGGGAGAAAAAACAATCGAAGAAGAAGAAAACGGCGTAAAAAGCGAAAGGCGCGCCAAGGGCGGAAGTAAATGAGACTCCCAGAGGCGAAATGTAAACAGATGGATAAATACAATTATCTGATAACTTGAATCTTGTAAATAGATACAGATGAATCGTCTGTGTCAAAAACACGACTTGTTCACTTAACCTAGTGCTGGCATATTCAATAAAAACAATTTTATTTTTTATATTTCTTATACTTTTTATGCTCTCATCCTTGAAGTGACATCATCCGTGGTCATAGAATAAATTATTCATTATTAACATTGTGCATAGCGGAACGCTTGTGGATTATGTGAAGGAATTCAGCACAAATTTCTTAGGTACGTAAATTTTAAGTTCAAAATTTCAATTTAAAACATTAATAATGTCAGTTTGATGAATCAATTGTATATAATAACAATGTCTGATTAGGAGAATTATGACCTGGTTGTGTTACACAGAATCATTAACAACTAATTTGTCAGTCCTGCCATCGTTGCCACTATTAAATGCCATGTGCCGACTAGGAACATAAGACAAAAAGTGTAACATTAGTTTTAGTGATTTTTCATATGTGTAGTTTTTTCTATTTTTATTTATTTGATAGTATAGAAACAAACAGTACATGTGTTACTGTGATGAAACACTATACAGGAATTAGATATATCATGTTAAGTACCTATGATATGTTTCCTTGTAATGACTGGTAAGTGGTATGGATACATTGGATACTCCTTAATTACCAGGTGACGTGTGTAGTTTATAGCTGTGTGTGTGTTATGTATGTATGAGAGTGTGTGTGTATGTATGCGTATTGAGCAGTTTATATTATTGAAATGATGCCACGTTTGAATTTGGGCATTGAATCCGAAAAAAATGTCAATGCTTACAAATATTTAGGGTGTGAAGAGCTCGGTTAATTGGCGAATTAGGTGTTGCATTTATTTTATAATTAAATTATTTCCGCAGCTTTGGTATGTGCGTAAAATACATAATAAAATAAATGAAAGCTTTAACAACTTAATGTTAGAACTTCGTCATAAAATTATCCACGCTAATTAAACACAGATAGATGGCTCTGAAAATTACTTTGGAGCAAAAGGTTTTGCAAACAAAAGTCATTATTGACAAAAATTGATGTTTAGCTACCAGATTGAAATAGGTAGGTACTAACACTAACCTTATCTTACCCAACTTAACCCATCTTCTATCTTGTTCCCCTCCCTACTCCGTGGGAACCATTAGAATAGTGACATCCCCAATAGGGAGTGTGTTGTTTAGCGAGATAAGGAATAGAACTTATTAAAAAAAGCAATTAGACTTAAAAGGTGACTACTATTGCCCTCATTGTTGTAATTCTAAGTTATTATGTTTGGAGTTTGACTGAACCTTGCTGTCGTACCTATTTTTCATTGGTTATATGATAAATCAGTTTTTCTATTGCTTATATGATAAGCTAGTGTGCTACTCGTACTTCAAGGCTCAACTGCAAATAACAGGTTCTGTCAGTTTTTGTTATTGTATTTGTTTGGTCTTTTTTTTATAAATATAATGAACTCCCTTAAAACTCAATTCTTCTATATAGTACGCGGAGCAAAGCAGTTATTTAAGAACTATCAGAGGAGACGAGCCATTTTTCATCTATCTAGATATTTAAAAAAAAGTTGTAATGTACTGGTATTCTGGTATACTATCTGTAAGTATTATTACGTTCGTCAAGATTACGAGTGTTTTATTATATTTGATAATTAGAATAAATCTCTATCAGGACATAGGTCCATTCTATCAGAGGCTATGAGTTATTCCAACGGTTACCGCAACTCTAAGTAAGTAAGTGAGCTCCCTGTCTAGGAATCAGCTGGCCTCGGCTGCACTCGGAACCATAAGGTACAACCGACATGTTATCTCTGTCAAATGGTCAAATACCGCTAATCTATGAAAAACTTTTAAAACTCCCTTAACTGGATAATAATAACTTAACCAAATTACAACGTTGACAACATAATCAAAACAGACGAATATTTTAATCCGGAGTGTGTTTTTTTAATGAAGTGTAAATAACAAAATTTGTGAAAATTACAGACGAATAATTATTATGTTCTTCAAACAAGTGATTCAAATGGTTCCAAGAGACGCTTGCCAAAGTCAGATTAATTATTACTTCCCTACTTCAGATGGATTGGATTATGCCTAATCGGATTTTAACAATATTCCTTTAGCAAACCCGTTTTGGCGGCTTACTACGATGTCTCCCAACGCGCGTTGATTGCTGAAATACCCGCTTGACGAAAAGCTTCACACAATCAATCGCCCGCCAATTAAACTGCCATTATAAAACAAACAAACATTAATAAATTTTATATTAAATCACATTAGTGTGGTACAAAAACATGTCTTAAGTACAACTAGTAGCTTTGCAAACAAACATCACGTAGTGTAGTAACATTTTCGATTTCTAGTCATCGAACGGCACAACCTAGATGCGCCATCATTTCATCCATTTTGATAGAATCCATCGTTATTATGTATCAACAACGAGTCTATCTGCCGAGTTTTAACTCGATCGGATGTCGGGAAGTGGGTTAATTTCAGCTTCCAAGATTTGTATTCATTCACGTAAAAAAAAGTGATTTTCAAATAGTTGTATTTCGTAATCTGTCTTTTCTGAATCATTAAAATAGCCACCATCTTGAATCGTAAACGGAATATAGGCACAAACAAATTTACAGACCGACAAATTGCAAACCGGTCGAACTAAAACAGGACTTTGCTACGCTC
This sequence comes from Hesperophylax consimilis, assembly GCF_061612785.1. Lineage (NCBI taxonomy): Eukaryota > Metazoa > Arthropoda > Insecta > Trichoptera > Limnephilidae > Hesperophylax > Hesperophylax consimilis. The sequence continues at coordinate 7,352,886 of NC_142857.1, forward strand.
AGTGAAAAGTCAAACGTTTAAACGTTATGCAAAATGAATGTATCTAAAATTCGGAAAGTCTTCTTGATAGAATCTGTGGTAAACTTGTCGAATTGTGTTGCATGTAGAAATTCCTTAAGCCCCCGCATACCTAATTCCTACCGATTTATAAAAAGTTGTTTGTTAACTCTTTAAGTTTTTAAGTTCCAAAAAAAATTTAGTTTTGAAGATAATATCTGCAAATTTGTTATGCCGAAACGTCAATTATATGAAATTCACTCGCTTGAAAAAATTCGCAAAATAAGCTCCGAAAATGATTTAAAACACGTTTTGTTCTATTATTTAATATGTTATAGGCATGAAAAAAATCACAGTGTATCTTAAAATGCAATTTAATCATTTTTCGAGAGATTTTTGCTCTATTTCAAACGAGTCATGTTTTGATAAATATTTTCACCATTTTCGATTATTATCGTTTTTTAATATTAGCGCGCTCCCTCTAACATTCGTATTTACATAATTCCCTTTCAAACTATCTTTGAACGCTTACTACGGGGCCTTAAAAAATCCACACTCTATTTCAAACTGAAACCGAAACCAGTCAACTGCACTAAAAACACCTATTTATAATTATTACAGAAAAAAACACTACATGATATATTTACAATTACTTCATATTATCCATACTACTAATTTTTAATAACGTGTATACGAAATCTTAGCACGGGAGATCACAGTGAGGATAAAATTATCTATGTCTAAAAGCCCAGCTACACTACTCGCGAAGTTGATCGAAGTTGACCTAATACGATAGTGTGGGCACGAACTTCGCTTCGCTTCGGGCATCTTCGCTTCGCTTCGCAAGACTTCCGATTGTTGTCGGTAAATGCGCCCGAGTCAAAGGACTCGATGCGTCACGGCATAAATAAACCAATCACTGACTGGTTACTCGCGAAGTTGCGAAGTGTGTGGGCACGCACTTCGAACTTCGTCGAGGACTTCGTCGAAGCGTCGAAGCGAGTAGTGTAGCGGCCGCTTTACAAATTGGAAGATAATACAACATGTCTTGTTATTATTATTTTCTCTTATTTAATAAATCAAAACCAAAATATCCTCAAAAATCATAAGATTTGTAAGCAGGTACTTAAATACCTACCATATATTTCATGTAAAAAAACGTATTTCAAATAGAGATTTTTGTAAATTTTTTTCAAAAAAAACGATTTTACCACAATGACTAACTTTCTTCAGGCAGGTAGGTAGGGTGTTAATCTAGGTTATTTCAATAATCTATGCTTGTTTCCCAACCTTCAAACATAACTTTCATTTAGACAAAAATGGAACTTTAATATATCTTTTACCATCTCCCACGGCATAAATAGTTATTTGTTTTAGTAATTAAGTTGAAACTAAGAGCAATTTAGATGTTTTTTCGTATAAAGCACCCGCTACCCAATTTCTACCGATATATAACGTTTTTTCATAAAATCTTTAAGCTTTTAAGTTCCAAAAAAAAAGTTATTTTTGAAGAAAAGAAATCTGTACATTTTTTATGCCGAAACGTCAATTATATGAAATTCCCTCGATAGAAAAAAATCGCGAAGTAAGCCTCGAAAATTATTAAAAACACGTTTTGTTCTGTTATTTAATATGTTATAGGCATGAAAAAAATGAAAAAAAGTAAAAATATAATTATTGAAGACAATATTAGCGATTCATAAACGAAAATCTGAAACAGAAAAATCAGAAAAAAATAGGTGAAATCTAGGACTCGAACCCAGGACCCTCACCTCGCCGGAGCACCGCTCTATCAACTGAGCTAATGTAACCCTATCTCCTTCGGTCATATTTAAATCTATCATTCTTCGAATAAGAACTACCAACATTGTTTTCATTTTTCTAGGCAATTATCTTTATGTATGATCTCAGATTCAACCCGAACTGTTCTTTTCTGATGTTTTTGTTTCAGTTTTTATTGCCTTCAATAATTAAATATTAAAATTTGAGGTTTTACTCACTAAGTTATTCCAAAAAATAAAAATGAAATATTTATTTGTTAGTTATTTGTCTTAGTAATTAAGCTGAAAACAAATTCAATTGAAACATTTTTGCGTATTAAACGTGCATTCAACAAGTTTATCGAATCTGTAAATACAGTTTTAAATCAATCAACCAATTTGTAGCCCCATCCGAATATTCATTAGAAATATGAACAAATTATTTCATAACGCTTTGTCATTTGGAAAAGAATTATTATTTAAACAGTTTGTCCAATTTCATTTAAGCTATGTCCATATTTTTCTCCATGATTTTAAATTTTAACGAGGTTGCAAAAATCATGGATTTTTTTAATAAATATAATCGCTTCGAGTTAGCCACGCTCTGTAGAAGAATTAAATTAATTGGAAACGTTGAACTGACAGATGGTCGTCAATCAATTGTTACAGTCGATTATCAAATATTCAATTATATTTTAACGACCAACCTGCAAAATCGTTTTTTTTTTTTAATTTAAAGAAAATTATATTTAAAGGACTTTTTCTCTTACTGTCAAATGATGCACGGAGAAAAATGATTATGGGTAATTTATTAAATCTCTTCAAATTATTCGGAATCGCGCTTTTAACAGTATTATTAATAATTTAAAGAGATTTTGAATAAATTAGCCATACTCATTGTTCTTTGTGTACAAGCTTAGGCCCAGTTGTTTCGCAAAAATTCAAATGTAACGCTGTCAAGTGGACACTCTGCGCTTTTTGTTTATTTTTACATTTGACTGGTCCCCGTTAAACGTTGATTTTAGGTGATGTTTTAGCTTTCCATCAATTCGTAATAAGCTGACAAGCTTTAGAACATAATAGTTATCTTCTTTTACTAATCACAATTTGTTCAAAAGTTGAAACGGACTTTTAAAATTGGCATTTAACGAAAACCTTTCAACTGTCAATAAAATAAAATGGTGCTGAGTGGCCAATTTTAGCGAAACAACTGGACCTTAATCTTACAATTTTTTATGTGTTAATTTAGATATTTCACATGTGCCAAGAAGTTGGAAAGCACCTGTCTATTCAGATATGCTCACTAAAGAGTGTAGGTATCTACCTTCTTCTACTGCATATTATTTTATAAGATTTTTTAAATACATTTCTGTATTGCCTGAGGGGAAGATACTCTCAGTATCACCATGGTGAAAGACCGCACTATTTCTTGAAACAGCTTCAGTCGTGTTTATTGTCAAAATCTGAACAGCCAGATACTTTCCAATCTTCATCTCCCCCATCTTGTTCACTTCCCAACTTCCTTTAGCCTAACAAAACACAAGGCAAAATTTTCAGTGGATGACATAGTTCCGCTGGCTCTTTACCTTTGGGAGCATTTATTCGAATTCACATGTAAAAAAAATAAAATACATGCATATAGTTTACGTTATTAAATATCTCAAACCTTCAAAAACTGTTGAAAAAATAGTGGCAATGATTAATAAATTTTACACTATAATTTATTTATTTTATTGATACATGATTTAGAGAGTAGGTACATGTGGTTTTTTGTGATATTTAACCCTCCATGCTAGGGATGACCCTGTGTTATGGCGGGTGAATTTTACATTTTGAGGACATAGAATCTATAAATTAACATAATATAAAATAGAGAAATAAGAAAAATGATGTATAGCTAGTTTGGGTTGCAAGAAGAGGATGGAGAAGTTAAAAAATTATAAAAAGATGAAAAATATGAGAAATTAGTAGTAAATAGATCACACTAATTAATTATGTACATACTATACCGCTAAGTTAGGGAATAAGAATATATTATGTTTTGTCTGAAAGGTGATTAAATTGATAGAGTGTAGAATGAATGGGTATCGTAGTTGTAACGTATTCCGTGTGTAAGGATCCATTTCGTGATTTGTTTTTTAAAGGAATGGGGTTGACTCACGGTTTTTAGGTTTTCAGGGATAAGGTTAAAGATTTTAAGAGCTAGGAAGAAAAATTGTCTTTGAGCTGACGTGGTATGTATTAGTGAAGGTATTTTGTAGAGACCGTTGGTTATTGTTCTGGTGGTGTAGTTGTGTTGTAAAAGAGTTTTGTTTTTATATTTGAACAGGAAATGTATTAGCGAAAATTTTAGGTGGAGTTGTCTTGTCGGTCGCTTATTTTTTTTATTTCTCAAACAATTTTAAACAGGTCAAAGTTAAGTGACACCACTGAATTTCATTTTAAAACTGATAATATTTTTTTATAAAAACCGTTTTGAAGTTATCACAACGGATGTCATACCTTATCTCCTAAATGCTTTTTCAATTTGACTTTAAATATCCCACGAACAAATTGTACATCTCAATGAACCTTACAAATCGAAAATACATGACACAACTTTGTTTATCTGCCGGGAATATCAGAGAAAGGAAAAACGGGACAACCAACCAAAAAACTATCTTAATCTAGATATGAAATTTGGTTTTCATAGGACCTTAACGATATCTAGACTCTGCGACTTTTGAATATCGAAAATATTTTCTCATTAATGATAAAGGTTTGCAGAAACTCATTGGCCAATGTAAAATCCTCGTTGCGCGATGCCTTTTTTCCAAAATTTAAGATTTTCCTTAATAAAATATTATTTTGTGTTCAAATCAAGTTAGGGTCACAAATTGGTTCCATGACAATTCAACACAGTGACAATTCAACACAGTGACAATTCAACACAGTGACAATTCAACACAGTGACAATTCAACACAGTGACAATTCAACACACTTTCAAAAAGTGATATAAAGTCATTAGAAACGATGAAAAAAAAATTTAAACCTAACCTAACATAACCTACTTAACGCAGTTAATAAAGTTTTTATAATTTTTTTGGTAAACTAATGTTAAAGACAAGATTTTTTATGCATAGCACAAAGGGTAACAATTATTTTGTGGATGAGTGTTTCAGGCAAATAATTATTGCTTGTAAAATAATTGTTACCCTTTGTGCTATGCATAAAAAATCTTGTCTTAAACATTAGTTAACCAAAAAAATTATAATTAATATTTGACAAGTTCTAGTATTTCACCTAAAAATGTAGACAATAGTGAGAGAGTTAGCACTTACAATGCCTTTCTCATATAAAATAAAGTTGGTTGTTTTCAGGTGAAAAAATGTAACAAGCTGTAATTGTTGAATGAAACACTAGTATATATTGAATTATTTCGCGGATAAGAGATAAGCCGCCATAGCTCAGTGGTCAGAACTGTCTACCGGAAATCGAAGGGACACGGGTTCGAGTCCCGTTGGCGTCATGTATCTTTTATCAGGAGATTTTTCAATGTGGATGCGTGTTTCAGGCGAATAATTATTGCTTGTAAAATAATAAAGTTTTTGTTTCATCACTTTCCATGACTTTTTAAAGATGTGATGAATTATTATTTTGATCCGGTCACCCACAAATTTTATCATAATTTGAATGCCAGATTTAAATGCCAATAGCTCGCCATACGCCAGTTTTCTTATAAAAACTTACTTGTTTTTTGCAAAATTATACTTTTGTAAATTATTTTATTCATTTATTTTACGCCTGTTAAGGCTTTTACATACATATATAACAATATTTAAGAAATTATACTAGTAAATAGTGCAGGAAATGACTGTTTAAAACACATATATAAAAAAATATTGTAGAATTTGATCCACACAGTATGTAGGAAAAAAAAAATATAAATATTTAAAAAAAAATTTCTTTCAGCCGACAAAATACTGTTCACGTGCAAAATACTGTAATACTGTCAATTTAAATAGCTTTTTCAAAATATTTCCCTACTAGATGAAAAAAACTTCAATAATGCTTATATAATGAAATTGATGTACCTACTAAATATATCAACAACATCGGAGTATTTGTTTCCGAGTATTATACTAATAAAATCTTAAATATGTTTTTTTTCAGGAATGTTACTTATATTAATAAAAATAATTCTCTCCAACGTTAATTTGGGAAGGTACCGCCGCCCCGGCAACTATCGCTTCGTTTGATGATTTAACAGCTTTCATGGGTGCTGTTTTTCTGCCTACTTACTGCGTGGAGGCTGGATCAGGAGCGGTTGATGGAAACCATTTGACCTCTCCAGCAGGACTCCCTCGACTCCCAATTGATTTTTTTTTTTTAATTAACCCTTGTCAAATTTTAATCTAATCCAAATATTAAAAAATAAATAATAATATTTGACAAGTCAAAATATTTCACCAACAAATGTAGATATAATATGTCTCGACGCCATCTAGTGGGAAATTTAGCACTAACAAAAAATAAAATTGGTTGTTTACAGTTGAAAAAAATATAAAAAGCAGTAATTGTTGATTCAGGTACTAGTACATATTAAATTATTTGGCGGGTTGGAAATGAGCCGACATAGCTCAGTGGTTCAGAGTACCTGACCGGACATGAGAAGGTACGGGTTCAATTCCCGTTGGCGGCATTTATTTTTACTCGGGGGATATTTTCAATTTGTATTGATATTTCAGGAGACTAATTATTGCTTATAATTATTCGCGTTACTTTAGTTCTTATTTTAATTTGTGTAAATCTTTCTTTGTTTCAGGTAAGGATTTCCTATTTTAAAGCAGTTATTTTAACATGAAAAAATATCACAGGATTTATGTTGAACGAATAAGTAAGTAACTATTATATTTTTTAATATATGTAGTGATACGGGAATAATGCAAACGGAAATAAAAGTTTTACCGCTCAACGCACCGTTCTTGTAAAATGTTCTAATATTGTTTGTATTGTGAGAACAGGTAACTATCCCAATAAATTTGTAGGTATTCCATTAACCGTCGAGTCGTGTAAACATACTCAAAGACAGTCAAGAAACTAACATATATCTTTAGATGTCTAAGACATATTCTAAATAAAGATTTACTCGGAATGACGTACTTTGCTTTCTCCCAATCACTAATACAGTATGGCATTATAGGATGGAGTAGAGCTTATAAAAAATTCACACAACCGCTTTAAATATCATAAAAATTACTATTAAAAACAATTCTATATAAACCATATACTTAGTCATCAGAAACACATTATACTTCTATCATGTAACATTACAAATTTATTTATTGTTTTTGTGTTTAATTTCAACTCCAATTTAATTTGAACTCAATTTATATATATTTTTTAAATTTAGTGCAAATCAAATTTAATAATATTTTTGTAATTGTTATAGATTTTTCGGCTTTCAAGGCCATTTTCAAACTGTGGTTATAACCACATTTAGACGACTTATTTATAGGATTCTATTTTAGTCGTCTAAATGTGGTTATAAACTCAGTTTTAAAATTGTCACCATAAAGTCTGGAGATATTATACAGATTTTTTGAAAAATATTATACGGATCTGCATGGTTTTGCCGTAGAGAGTATAACTTATTTGTAGAGAGTTGTAACTTATTTGGATTGCCGTATAACTTATTTGTAGAGAGCTGCAGAGTCAAGACAGGATGGTGGTTAGTTTATTTTCAGTGAACCCAACTGTTGGTTTTAATTCAGTCCGGATATTTTTTTACTATTTCAGTCAAGCTCTTCCACGAACGGAATACGGATAAAATTTAATTTTCTTTAAATATTTACATGTCGTTCCAAAGCGGAAACTATTCCATTTGTCACCCTGCTAAGATACCACCATTAAGAATCGACATTTCGCTTGGAAAGGCTTTAGTTGTATTTGGTCATTGTACATGAAGAAACCCCGTTGAATTATATCCTCCCAACATTTATTGGACTCCCGGAAATCTGACTGACCAGAAAGACTTACTGTAGAAATGAGGTCCAACACAAGACTCTAAAACAGAGATTCCCAAATTTTTTGCCACGTAGACCCCCTTCCTGCCGAATATTGAATTTTCCTATTAACGTCCCTTGTGATAATCATTTATTTTTTTAGTAAAAACATTCTCTTCCCTTGCCTGCCCAACAACCGGGTGGCGGTATAGTTCCTCTGTCTTTACATTGTGCAGACAGGGGCACCCTTGTGAGGTATTACACCAAATGAAAATGAAGCAGGATATGCAACGGGAATTTCTTTATGTAGCTGGCCCTACGGAACTGCCCCTTAAGTTCTTTGTCAGTGCTTATTCCGGTCAGTTCTTCTTGTCACATGTTATCCGATTCTTCAACGTTGCATTTCCACAGTCAAAATGTCCTCAAACTTAGTTTTGAAGTCTGTGTGAAGTGCGTTTAAATGTTGAACGTCATTATTACCATGGACGTTTTTCAAAAACAAGTTGGGGAACTAGGAAAATTCGCGGCTTCCAATGTGCAATGTTTTGCTTTAATATATTAATTCTGACGAGAAAAGGAACGTAGACTCTATTTATGCACCTCAATTAACAACTTTACAAAATGTCCGCTCGTATGTACCCCCATTTGAATCTCGTGGACCCCCAAATTTTTTTCTCGCTGACATAGACCCTCAACATGCCGATATCGACCCCCGGGGGTCCATATAGACCACTTTGGGAACCTCTGATATAAAACAAGAGATTTGCTCGGAGTTCACATTTTAATTAATTCCGATGAATTCGTAACGATTCGTAGTAGTACCGTTAAAACATTTTATGTAAAACGGTTCAAAAATTTTATAAACGTTTTTCAATTTCATTTTTCTAGCTGGTGAAATTGTAACTTCGCGAGGGATTCATCTAGATATATCTGAGATTTTCAATAATTAAAATAAACCCCACGGAAAGATCAATTTGCTCGGCCTGCTAAGACAAATACGACTGTAGGTCCTTCCGTTACACCGAATATTGCTTTTACATGACTTCATCACTTATATCGTTAACATACCCATTGTTATTCAGAAATTTGTTACGGCAAATTCAACCATAGGTCTGTCCAATACACCAAGGCCGCGCATCACATATTTGTTGTGCACTGCTTCTTTACTTACGTCGTTAAGAATCCTACTTTATTTGAGGGTATTGTCCCGTTTTAAGGCGTATTTGTGGTAAAACCATGTATAACCGTGTAAGAAATGTAGAGATTTGCAAAGCAGGAAGTCTGATGTAAGCGTAACGAGTTAGATTAAAAGGGACTCTTAGATGACTTGGACATGTAGAGCGAATGAATGGAAGAAATAAGTCTGAGGAGAATATAAGACGCGAATATGAATGGTAGAAGTAGTCGGGGATGCCTGAGGAAGATATGCCACGATCAAATGGACCAAATTCTTAATAAATTAAATAGAGTCTCATGTCAGACGTCAGAATAACAGAAGACAATGTATGATACAGTGTAAGAATGTACACTACGTCGTGTTATATTTTAAATTGAGCCGCTATCAATAATAACCCTTACGTAGATGGCGATAAGGTTTAAATTCCCGCTTAACACCATCCGCCTGTTTTGATTTATGCAAGAAAAAAACATGGCCAAAAAGTGCCTTTTATTTTATTTTGTGGATGTTCAGGCATAAATATTAATTTTTTTTCGATCATTTTATATATAACTTAATTTGCCACATTATACAATAAAATAATAACCGAAAATGGGTTCGTAAGTAGGAAATTTTGAACTTTAAAGCAGTTTTCATAGGCCTTATACATTATTTTTTCTGGGCTTATAAAAAGACTTATCTAAAAATACTCGATTATTTTAAAGGCCAAGATGTATTCTACTCGCAGTATTTAATTAAAGCGTCTAAAACATTTCTAGGCAACCAAATTTTAAAACCAAAAACACATGATTTTGCATTAGTACGTATGCCATAGCCTTCAGATGAAATTTTAAATTTTTGTGCCTTTTATATTTCTGATATGTTCTGGCAATGCATTAAAAAACTTTCCTCCAAAATATTTATGATTCAATTAACCCATAATTTTTTTTTACATTTTGGAGTCGGTAGAGTTGATATTTGTCGCAGTTTTTAAATTGTGCAGCTTTATTTAGAATAATATCTTTATAAATTTGTAATTTTGCATGGCAAAGGTATAATGCAATTAGTTAATTTTCTCACATTAAATTCACTAAACAGGAGTTCTGATGAAGATACGTATGGTTTAATTAGAATTGTTATTTATATAAATTTTTGAGTTGAGCTGTTGTGTGTGTTTTTATAAGTTTAACCCCATCCTAGTTTGGTTTTTATAGTTCAACTCTTATGCATTATCAGAGAGAAAATGAGTCAATACGCTCACCAGTTCCCGGGAGAAGCGGAACATAACATATTTCGATTTTTATTCGAGTAAATTAGATTCGATTTTCTCGAAAGGAGTCTACATCATTGCAATCACTAATTCCATCCCATACCCCAACACCCATATAACAAATAACTAGCAGCGGAACTAGAAGTGATTACCTACCATAAAATAGTGGTCTTACCTGAAAATTTCTCTTGCTGAATTAATTATTACACATTTAGGACTTAAACGAAAAGTGGTTTTTGAGGAATGACGCTCCTTCATAATTGCTAACCCTTCTCATTCGGCCTGACCTGCAATTATTTTCAAATTACTCTGATAAATTGGGAATTTATCTGGAATCGTGTGCCCATCCTTCTCCCAGCCCCTCCCCCCAACGCTAGTTTCTCATAGCCCGCCCCTAATGTCAGCATCTTAGCATAGATAACATTTTACCAAACCACAAAGCATGCCAATTAGAAGTTAGTAGAACCAAGGTGTATCTGCATAATAGGAAATAATAAGTTACTGAGTGACTGTCTCCTAACTGTTGACAATATTAGTTGTGATATTTTTAAAATTGGAACAAATGTACGTCATATAAAAAAAAAAATTAAAATTCTAGCACAGACCCATAAAACTTCGTACGATATTATATCTAATTCCAGTTTTCTAGAAGACAGTCAAACTAATAATATACATTTTTTTTTATTGAAAAACTAATGTTTATAAGACAAGATTTTTATGCAAAGCACAAAGGATAACAAATTGAAAATATCTCCCGAGTAAAAATAAATGAAGTACTAGTATATATTGAATTATTACTTTATTTTTATTTTTATATGCTCCATACAGGGGGCCTTGAGGAAAATATTTTCCCTACATCTATGCCCATGTCCTCTTTGGGGATGCTGTGTGGTGGGTATTTTTAGGAGACGATGCGGTGGAAGTTCTGGGAGGGAAAAAGGTATGAGGGTTGGATAGGAATCTGAAAGTCAGGGTATCCGGAAGTGATGTGACGAATGTATGCATTCATCCCTCCCACTGCGGTGCATGGCGGTGTTCTGAGAGTTCTGCTGGAGAGTTCATATGGTCTTCCGCAACCAGTTGGTGGGCAGACGCATCTGTTGCCAAGACACGGACAAACCTAACCCCCATGAACCCGGGCACCGCTGCTTAGTCACGAAACGTATCGAACCACTTGGGGTGACCTATGGCAGAGATTTTGGTTATCCAATAAATGAATCCCGGGGTGGCAGTATTCAAAGCAAGTTTCAGTTCATTGAACGTGAAAATTTTCATACAGGAATAAATTCAGAAAATCAATAAAGTACACGGAGAAAAATCCCCAATTGGTGTAGATTATGAGAAGGAGATAAGGAAGAAGTAGGTTGGGTAGCACGTTCACGGAGAAACGGTCTGCTTTGAATTTCTTCGAAATTTGGCCAATTTGATTATGCGTACCGTTTTTGCTTTTGTAAATCGATTAAAAATATTCCTCTGAAAGTGCTGCCAATGGGTATTACTGCTTTTCTTACATTTTCATTGCGCGACCGATCGTAATTTGTCAAATAAACAATATTTTTTACAATGTCCGCGATCTCCGTTTTAATACCATAGTAATACTTCCTAATTGGGGGTGGGACGGTTTAAGAATCTGCCAGCCACTAATACCTACTGCGTTATAACTCCCGGTGTACGCAGTACGCATGCGCGTGATTATGAGTAACGTTTTTTACTAACCTGGGTAGCTAGCGCGGTCGATTGATAAAGATTTTATCGATAATTTCGGTAACTTGTCATCTTTCCTGAGCTTCACTGCAGGTAGCCAATGAACAAACGACACTACACATCGACTAAGTGGTGTTAATTCGTTCTACTTGTGCTGTTGTTTGTTTGTTAGCGATCTGCAGTCGCGCTGGGGAATGATGACAAGTTATCGACATTATTGATAAATCCTTTATCGATCGACTGTGCTAGATATCCTGTTCTAATACCCCACGGATAGCTTAAACTGTACCTATAACTAAAATTACCACTCATGGATTAAAGGTAATGTAGGTTCAGATTTCTCGGAAAAACTTGGGTGTAATTATGAAATTGTCAGGTGGATAAGATTGTTAGGTTGATTCGTGGAAAAAATGTACTTATTAAATGAGTTTATTTGGATGACAGAGGTAAAATACACCTAACATTTATGTACTATTTCCTAATATTCTTAACTCTTTATATATTTCTAAAACTAGGTTTATTTTTAAGTTGGAAATAATATTATTCTAAAGAATTGAAAAAGTTAACTATTTATGTGTTTTCGTGCCATGACGTCCTCGGTCGTCCCCGACTTCCTTCATTCATTACTGTATACTACATCGTTATTACTTCTTCTTCTTTCTTATGGTGCGGGGGTCAGAGGGGAACATCTAGGTCTACGAGCCAGTCTAGGGCCTCAGGCGTCGCCATGTGAACCTCATCAATCCCGCCGTTCGGGGAATGAATGGAGCGGGCATTATTTGACCACATGATTGTTACTGCTAAAAAAATCTCTCCCTCCAGTGCAAACATAAAGTGTTAAATCTTGAATTTTTCATCCGTTCACTACTATATACGAAATAATAACTATTAACAACTCTTGACAAGCTAAGATGCCCAACAAATTTTCTGTAACCAAGTGGGTCTTCCGACGACCCCATGCATTTTTTTGTCTTAAGTGCTTTTAAACTATGGAATTCCAATTATTAATAGTAAATTATTGTTGTGTTCCTACAAACAGGTCTCCAACTCGTCTTGGAAGGAGTTTATAATTAAATGGTTCTTTTAGATTAATCAGGGATTTATTAATACTCCACGTATTATAATGGTGACTTGATAGTCGACCTAACTAGAAGCTGGCTAATTGGTATCTGAAACAGTAAGTTTCTCTGAGAGCCTTACCACTGGCCCTGGCGACTACTGGCCACTGGCTCCATCTTGCGGACTTCCACGTAAGCTCTATGCACTGCCATCTGTGCGTGCATCTATGAAGCTCTTACTTCCGAACACTTATGTATTTGCGGAGAAATACGTAAAATACTAAAATGATATGTCAAGTATTTAAGCTAATATAAGGAGGATAGTAATTTTGGGTACTACCTACTCCCCCACTTGGCTGCGGCTTAGTTAAAAATCTACATTGTATAGACTTTTATTCGACTGAGTACCTCATTCCTTCATTCATTTTTTAATAAGAACAAACTTAGACATTTTCAAACTTAGAAATCGGTAGAGTAGTTTATGAGTCAATAGGTGACAATCAAAAAGACATTCATTTTTATACACAATATTTTACTCGCTTTTGTAAGATTAGGATGTAAGCCATTTGTCGGGGGTAAAACGTTTTTGGCCGATTGTAAAGCATTTCATGGAATTATTTATCCCACTTTAACTCGAGTTTGTATCTAATCAATAATCAATTTGAATAATCGATAAGACCATTCGAATATTCAATATTATTCATTGAACCTAAATTATACGAGAACATCATTAAAATTTCTTCCGCAGCTCTGAAAGGATTAGAGTTGGCAACACGGTTTCAAACCTACAAACGTAACTTCACCACAATCTTTGATAACACATCTGCCCTGACGATTTACACTAAAACAATTATAACTTACACACTATTACATTTATTTTTCTGTATTCGAGTATCGCCCTGGTGGTATACCACTATTCATAATCGAAGCGTTATTGCTTATAATGGATTCAGGCATGTTTATGATTTAAAGAGCCAGATGAACAAAACCTCCCTCTTCTCCTCCCCCTCCGTTCAACTCCACATAACACTCTAAACTGGTAATGCCATAGACCCATTAGTTCCTAGCAGTTGGCTTTATTGTGCTGCACTCAAATAAAATACTATGTATGCCAACATTTCAACGACCAAGATTTCTGCCGATAGCAATATTCATGAAAAAAATCCACTCTGCAAATGCTCAAAATCAAACAAAAACCTACTTTATTTACGATTTGAAAATAAGCACTGCTAAAATGTTTGATTACTACAGCTGTATACTTCAATAGAGGCATATTTGAAACATCAGCTTACATAGGCACGAAATTATATAATAAAATCCTCCAAGAATTAAATACTAAAACATTCAAAATATCCTTCATTGGTTCAATAATAAGTAAATGGTTGGTTGGCTTGGGGAGGGTGGAGTCTGAAAGACTAATAAATAATGTCACTTAAAATTTTACATGGTTACCTATTAATGGCTCATTTAGTAAAAACTTAATATATATTCTATTTTGATAAAAAAAAAAAAAATATTTAATTTGACAGAATAATTTTTTAGCAACTTTAACAGCATTTGGTTCCTTATAACGGGCAATCTGCCTAGCTAGGAACTAATATCGACCTACAATTCTTAATAACACTTGTACTTATTTTTTACATACTTATACAGTTATGCAATATTATTATCTTGTAATTTTTGCTATACATATAAATGTATCCAATGGTAATAAATATGAATAAAATAAATAAATAAATAGCATAAGAGTTAGCAGTGATTTATTTATTTATTTATTTAACGCCCAGAGGGCTTTTACATGTGGGTGGTACAAATTTAATGACAGTATTGAAACATAAGAAAGAAAAGAAAGAAAAGAAAGAAAAGAAAGAAAAGAAAGAAAAGAAAGAAAAGAAAGAAAAGAAAGAAAAGAAAGAAAAGAAAGAAAAGAAAGAAAAGAAAGAAAAGAAAGAAAAGAAAGAAAAGAAAGAAAAGAAAGAAAAGAAAGAAAAGAAAGAAAAGAAAGAAAAGAAAGAAAAGAAAGAAAAGAAAGAAAAGAAAGAAAAGAAAGAAAAGAAAGAAATAATAAAAATAAAATTACATAAGTATATGCGAGAAACAAAATTAAAAATATCAAGAACATAAATTAAAAAATACAGCGATTTGACTGGTTTACAAAAATATAACTTCCATTTAGGAATAGTATTGAAATAGGTCTTTTACATAATCCACAAAATTCGCAAAGTTAATGTTAAATATATCGACTTCACCTAAGTATTGGTTTCCCATAGTGTGAAACCGTTGTATTGGGGAGTTCGCAATGTAATTTCGCTTATGTGTGTTGCAGTGGAATAGTGTATTTTGTCGTGTTGTTATTGTAGGTATTCGTAAGTTTATGAGTTGCAGAAGTTCGCAACAGTCGAATTTAGAGTTTAGAATCTTGAATAAAAAAGTTAAATCGTTTATTTTCCTATTTTTATTTTTTATTTTTATTTTATTTGGAATCTATTTGTCACAAAATTGTAGCCTGAAACCTACATTAATCAACATCAATATATCAGGGCTACACAATTTTATATAAAAATATATAAGAAAAAATATTTTAAAAAAATCATAACTACATTAATTCTAAAGGTATATCAGGTCTAAAATTAATACAACTCAAAATTTTGCGTTGGACTCTTTCAATCGGTGACCGGATAAATCATCACATCTTTAAAAAGGTATATAAAGGCATGGAAAGTGATTAAACAAAAACTTTATTAACTGAGTTAAATTAGTAGGTTAGGTTAGGTTAAAAAAAAAAAATTTCTTCATCGTTTCTAATGACTTTATATCACTTTTTAAAAGTGTGTTGAATTGTCACTGTGTTGAGTTATCATGGAACCCTGTCAATCATATTAACGTGATTATTAAAGACAGTCGAAAATTATTAAATACTAACTAGGACCTCGCAATGCTTCGCTATTTCTTGTGTCTTTCTTCGGCGTCTCCGACTTCTTCCATAATTCACTTCTGTATACCACAATGTTACTGTTAAAAAACTACATTACATCGACTTTAATTCAACTCTGTATCTCATTACGGTTCAGAGATATTGCATTAAGTATTCCTCGGACGTCCCCGACATTTTCTACCATTCAAACTAATCTCTAAACACTCCTGGCACTAATAAGAACAAACATTTCAATTTTAAGCGATATCGGTCGGCTACTTTTCGAGTTTTGCGAGCGCAAACCTACGAATACTTAATTTGTATTTATTAAAGATAGGTACCTAATATAATAACGATTTTTTTAACACTTTATCAAATCTCATTAAAAATTCGCGACTATTTATCACTGATCATATCAACGTAACATAATATGAATAAATAACGTAAGATTCATCTCTTCCGCCAGCATCCAGCATCTTGGCGTCTCGTATCTCGCCTCGTTACGCCGTTCCTCCCTAATAATGTCATTAATAAACTCCTGTTGAAATATGCTCTGAAGTACACAACCAGTTATTATTCAACGCTTTCCCTGTGACATTTTGCTCTCATCAAATATGTAAGGAGGCAATCGGACTCAAAGGCAAGAGCTATTGCCTTATACTGCCACTGAATAAAAAAATAAATAGAAGTGTATTGTGGGCGTGTCTGGAGCCCAAACATTAAGCATAAATAAGCACACCGATAATTTTTTTGTCAACATCGATAAAAACTATATTAATACCGATCAAATTTTATCAACAACGATACAAACATTATCAACAACGATAAAAAATATAATCAACATCGATAAACAGTTTATCAACATCGATTGAAAAAACTTTGAAGAATAACGCAGACAAGAAGGTTAATTTAACGGAGAATCGGTCAGTCAATCTTGATATCGAGCAATCAAAAATCAAAAATTAGGTTTTAAACAAAGGAATTCGTTTTACTTTTTTTATAAAGGTCGGGATGTTTCAGTAAATTTGAACATTTCTTCTATTGCAAAGTTAATTTTCAAGTTCTGTGAAAGTTCTTTTCAAGTTTTGTTATTATTTCAGTTATTTTAAGTAACTGGCCGTCAATAATATAATAACAGAACTTGAATAAGCCATTCACCGAACTTGCAAATGAACGTTGAAATTTTATGAATTGTTCAAATAAAACATCAAATAACCCATCCTATACGTCTATAGCGTGGATTAAATATTAAAGTAAAACAAATTTTACATGAACGAAATTTTGTCTACAGTACAATAGATAAAATATTGAAATGCGTTAGTGTTGCAATCGTTTTGCGATTTCTTCCCCGGCACCGATAAGCTAGCGATGTAACAGCGTCGTTCATACTAAGTTTATCTAATAGGTCTTCATGGCACTTCTACAGATTTTTTGTTCATTTTTATTCGTAGATTCGCATACCATATGCTGGCTTCGCCCGGTCTGAACGATAAACTAGACACGCAGCCATGAGAAAACTCTGCAAAATCAGCTAGCAAAACATGAAGTTAACCTACGTTTGTGTTATATCTATGAAACAAAAAAAAACACGTTTACGCATCGAATATTTGTAGACTTCGCTGGCCAAGTTATTTATATACCGTATTCGTTAATATTAAAGGAAACATAATTAGTTTTGCTGATGATACAGTTATTTTATTTCAGGAAGAAAACTGGACGGAACATTTATGTGGCTGAACAAGGGCTTAGTACACTTCAAAATTGGCTGAAATTTAACGCGCTTACCCTTAACGTAAGCATAACTAAATATACAGGGTTTTCCAATAAGAGATGTTATTTTGATATTCAATCGTAAAAGATCAATGGTTTCGTTGCTCGTGTGGCACGTAGCGCCGTCTTGTTGAATATAAACGTTGTCCAGATTAATGCTATCCAATTTCGGCCATAAAAAATCATTAATCATCTCTCGATAGCGCAATCCGTTCACCGTAACTGTTGCTCCAGCCTCATTTTCAAAAAAGTAAGGTCCAATGACTCCGCCGGACCATAAACCGCACCAAACAGTCTCACGTTGAGGATAGAGAGGCTTTTCAACATTAAATCTTGGGTTTTCCGAGCCCCAGATGCGACAACTTTGCTTGTTGACGAAGCCACCGAGGTGGAAATGGGCCTCATCACTCAAGATGATTTGCATTTGATTCACTCAAGTGAATTTTAATAATTTCAATGCATTGTTGAAGCGTGTATCGTTCCATTTTTATTAATGGCGTAGTTTTTACTTATAAAATGTTAAAAAATGACAGCTTCAAAAGTAACATCTACCGAAATAGCGGGCTATTCAAAATAACACCTCTTATTGGAAAATCCTGTATAATATTTTTAATGAACTCAAGGGGCCAACCAGTAAAATCATTGGAACTTATTTTACACGAATACCATTGAAATAATGTTCAATGTCAATCAATGCTTAGTTATAAAAAAATCCCAAAGCATAAAATATTTCGGGGTAGTAATTGATGAAAATCTTAGATGGGACCTACATATGAAATGTATCATGGAAAAACTTACAACACTTTTATATTTCTTTAAAAATCTAAGAAATGTGGTAAATAAAAAGAACACCAAAAAAATCTATTACGCTTTATGTCTTTCTTGTATTGAATATGGAATTATAGAATAGGGATCTTCTGTATCTAAGTATATACATAACCTGAACACAATTCAAAAAGGAATCATAAAGACTATACTAAAAGTAGGTACCCATAAGAACGCCTTCGATTGAAATTTGTAATAGTTTTGATATACCAAATATATGCTAAATATATGTTTACTATTGAAACTATTCAAAAAACAGAATCCTCTACGATACCGCGTATTCATCAAACAAGGTCAAATTACAACGACATAAAAAATATTCCAGGTCATAAAATCACATTCGGACAAAGAAATTACATTTATTTTGCGACAAAACCCCACAAAATCGTTCCCCCACATATAAAGCGAATAGAAAATTTGAATGATTACAATAATCAATAATAAAAATCTGGCTGAAAGAGATTAATGAAAAAACTCCAATAAAAACATTAAAAACGATATAGAAAACTAATAAAACAGAATTGAATAACTTGAGTCCGCCTCAGCACAGGTCACCCTAGTGAGGAGGACTAAGAAATACAATTCACCATACATATATTCACTATCATATTATTTAAAGAATCAACAATTCATTTTGCGGCAATCTAGTTTTTTTAACTAATGCTAATATTCATGTTATTGTCATAATGAAAACATAGATCAATATTATTACATTCTACCAGCAAGTCAATAATAATAAAATAAAGTGTATTATATACTTATGTATAAATATTGTTTGTTTCACCATAATAATTACACAGTCAAAATCTCAAATCAAAAGCAATGCATGTGCCCCGGAAACCATTTATTGGATAACCAACACCCCTGCCATAGTTCACCGAAAGTGGTTCGATACTTTTGGAGACTTAGCAGGGGTGCCCGGGTTCATGGGGCGAGCCCACCTACTGGTCAGGAGAGACCAGTAGGTGGGCTAAAGGTTGAGGGAGACCTTTTAACCTGTTCAGCCGGACTCTCTCGACCCATCAGCTTGCACCGCAGTTGGAGGGATGGATTCATACGTCCGTCACTCCTGGACACATTGACTCCCAGTTTCCTACCCACCCTTTATACCGTTTTCCTTCCCAGAACTTTATCTCCTTCCTTTTCGTAAAGAGACCCTCCACAAAGCTTCCCGTGTACGAATATGAATAAATAAATAGTGGCTATAATAAAAAATAAAAAATAAAAAACTTATTACCCGTATTTGTTGTGATATGAGACCAACTAAAAATAGGCATATTTTTACTTGTGTATTGTAATTGATACACGCCAACAACAGAACTCAAATCGAACATCCATTTTTTATGATAAACAGAAAAATATAATATAACAGCAATTTTCTCCGTACCATGAGTAAAGTGTTTCGAATTTATACTTCAACTTACAAGCGGACGTTTTCGAAATATTGGTTTCTCAATAGGTTTCTTGGTTGAATTGCCTCCTCCTTTCACATCCTAGTGAAGTGGACCTATTTGTCGTCTTGAAATGGGAATAGAAAATGAACACGAATAATGGAGACATTTTAAACGAAGAATGGCCACTATTATGCAATGGCAGTTCAACGTTAGCGTTAAAGCGACCTCTGTGGTGTAAAATTCTCGACTTTTGACCCTTGAATTATTTATCTGGACGTATAAACACGTACGTATTTTTCGTCGTAACCTATTGTCCTACATTTTCTTGCATATTTGGTTCAGTAATCAAAAATATTTATTTGTTACAAAACACGTAAATCTTTCATATTTGTTTATTACATTCCCTTTCTGGTTGAAAATGGATGCCATTTGGGGGTAATTTTGCAATCTTCTTGATAGTTTATCCCTTTCACACCTGCATTATTGTTTCCACGTATATAAAATTTGTAATGTATTTATATATATATATACCCCTAAAAAGGCTTTTACATAAAAGTGATACATGATGCAGTGTACATAGGAGAATATGTATTATACAGGAGATATTGACAGTAAATAGATGTAATACATTTTAAAGAAGGTACAAAATACACACTTGTGAAATTGTGATTACAAGTATAATGAGAAAATATTAAAAAAATATGAAGTAATAAAACGTAAGAGTAACATAAAGTAAAAAAAAGAATTACAACAATACTACATATTAGACAAATCATTAAAACTAATTAACCAACGCTACTCTAATTTGTAGGATTCAACAAAGTGTTGGTGTAGATTATGCTTATTCTATATATGGAGTCAATAAATAAATCAATAGCATCCCCATACTTGTTGCCCAGATCATGCATCCTATTGGTCAGTGAGTGTGTCTGATAGTTGGTCGAGTACGTATTACAGAAGAATGTTATATTTGTAATGCTTGATAATACCTCAGAAAATTATTTGAAAATTTTTGGTATTTAATTTTGTTTTTTTTTTAGAAATTTTTCTATGTTAATTTGGATTAACATTGGACGTCAGAGGGTATTTTTCAAAAAGTAAGGTAAAATAAACACAATACAAATAACTATTTCATGTCAAAAATGCACATTTACATTGTGGTGATAATCTCTAAGGTACAAACAAATAACATTTTAACTAAAATTCAATCAGAAATAAAGGAATAATCTTGGATAATAAATCTTTAAAACTTCGCCGTACTAGTCGGAAACATGTCCGTCACTACCAGTGTTAATTTGAATGAACATTGAAATTCATTTACAATATTCTGGGAAATTACTGTGATCAGTGAATTGAACTGATGTTATTATTATAGAACACATCTTAATGCGTTAAAATATTTGTAATTCGAGAAGAAAATATTGATATCTCACCTTAAATTAAGTAATCGATGACGGCAGAAATTTGATGAAACTCACAATCAGCAGACGTCAAAATATTTATCGTTGTTGTGGCGGGAATAAGGATTTCAACCGAGTAGAAAAAATAGACTCCACAGAAAAGACTACAAGCTATAAGAAAACAAAAACATGGCTTTTCTAAAAATTTACGGTAAAAAAATTCACAAAGTTCATGTTAATTTGAATTAACACTGGGGCTGAAAGGGTTATCCATAGGAAAGAGTTTACTAGTAACTAATTACTCGCAATGGGTAGAAAACTCAGATAGCTTATTGAATATCATTACATAATATATCCTTATTGCCTAACTTAGCAGTATAGTATGTACATTATTAATTAGTGTGATCTATTTACTAATAATTTCTCAAATTTTTCATCTTCTTATAATTCCACTCCATCCTCTTCTTTCAACCCAAACTAGATATACATCATTTTTCTTATTTCTCTATTTTATATTATAGTAATGTATAGATTCTATGACCGCAAAATGTAAAATTCACCCGCCATAACACAGGGTCATCCCTAGCATGGAGGGTGAAATATCACAAACAACCACATGTACTCTCTAAATCATGTATAAATAAAATATATATCCACTTTTCATAGGTTCGGTTACCGCATGGTAAACACGGACGTCAAAAAAATGAAAATATACGTTATCCTATGGATAAGTTATCACGAGAGGGTGAAATACCCCCCAATTAGCCGTGTACCCCGATAGGCACGATCAAAAAAATATTTTATCTGAATATAAGTAGCTATTCTAGGCAAAATACTTATTGTAAAATATATACAACTAGCTGTACTCCGCCACGCATTGCTGTTGGCTCATTCCAGAACTTTCAAGAGCGTTCTCGAAATTTGCTAAACCTTCTAGACTCACTGACACACTCGCCACTCAGTTTGTAACCTTATATAACCTTCTTCAACTTCCTCCTTCCAGAACTTTCTAGAGCTTTATAGAACCTTAATAAACTTTCTGGAACCTTCCAAACTCACCGACAGAGCCGGCAAGCCCATTATGAAATAATCCGAAACAATCGCGGCCTTCCCATAACAAAGCACATTTTCGTTACCCATTCTCAACCACGCTCAGCAAACCCCACCAAACTCACTTACTTTCGATGTGACACCAAGGGCTATCTACCACCATAACTACCGGTAGGTGGCAGTGGCTGGTTGTGAATAAAATTAAGCGGATAGCGAAACCCTGGTTTCTTTGTAAAATATATAAATTAGATTTTTTTTAAATATATGTAAACAGTTAACAAAAACATATATATCCAAAAAACAAGCAAGCTATACAAATATAAAAAAATTAAATACTTAGGAATAATAATAGACAAAAACTTAAACTTGAAAGATCAAATCAACCAAACCATCAACAAAATAAGAAAATTAATAAATATATTTTTGAAAATTCCAAATTTTCTCTCATCGGAAATTTTAACATCAGTCTACCACACTTTGGTAGAATCAAATCTCCAATACGCTGTTATCAGCTGGGGAGCTGCATACAAAACAAATCTACTGCCTGTTGAAATTGTACAACGTCTAATTACAAAAATAATATTGAAAAAACCAAAAGACTATCCAACACACCTAATTTTTGAAGAATTTAAAGTATTGAAATTTAGTAATCTTGTCCAAAAAAACATAATAACTCAAATAATAAAAAAAAGAAAATCACAGATTTTTAACTGAAAGTCGTCGAAAAAACATATATTTCCAGCACAAAAATGTAACACCACTTTTGCTCAACATCATTACATATATCTAGGAAAAAAATACTTCAACAGCCTACCTGAAAATATCAGAACAACAGAAAACGATAAACACATACTAAAAGCAATTAAAGAGAAGTTCAATGTAAAAATACCAAAATGATGAAACTATGTTTTCAATTGATTATAAATTTTAATATTCATAATTACAAACGCTAAATATTCTTCATCTTGATGCTCACCACTCTTCTAGACACAAACGCCAGCTTATATAGAAGAGGAACATTAAAAAATCAAAAGCGGTGAAAACTAAAGGCATGAATTATTTTAGTTAACATTAACAGTAAAATTTGATAATACTCTGTAAATTGATTAATTATTTAATATAGGTATATTTTTTTTAATTTGAAAATCAGCTCGCGCACAACTGTAATTAAGCGTTGGAACGACGTGTTAATAATTCAGTAGAGATTTTTTTTTAATGTAAAATGATGATTTATTAATTACGCAGGTGTATTTAAGTACCTGCTTACAATTTTTTTTAATTACAGAAAAAAACTTGGTTTTAATTAAATAAACGAGAGTAAATTAGAAACATAATATTTCGAACCCGAGATCTACTGTTCACAGAATCATAAAACAAATAAAATTGTATCTACGCGATGCCGGGGTTTTGTTCAAGTAAAAAAAACATTTTATTTAGATAAACGAAAGAGCTACGAGAATTATGGTAATTGACTAAACAAGGTAAAAAATCTTTCCATTTTATTAAAATGTATCCAAGTAAAGGAAAACAATGATCTGAAAATGTTTGCATATTCATGCGCTGAAGGAAAATTTTAAAAGGTTTTCATTACAAGGCTAAATGCTGAATAAAACATGAGTCTTTTTAGGGGAATGTTTTTGCATCCCACCCCCTCCGTCAGACTGCAGGCTCATGGGCTCAAAGCTACTGTACCGTGTTGCCAGCTCCGCATTTATCATATAGCAAACTATAAATGTTGTCGTATTTATGATACTTAGAATCTTAACATCTCGGGCCTCTGGCATATTGCTCGGTATATTTCTTAAAGATTCTGTTGGAAAGTTGGAGAATTTTTTTTTTTGTATTTCCGTTACTCAATAAATTCCAAATAAATGAGATATTTTTATTTTTAATGACAAACGAATGTTTATAATACAAGGTTTTGTACATAGCATAAAGGATAACAAATAATTATAAGAAATAATTAGTCGCCTGAAATATCACTACAAATTGAAAATATTTATTTTATTATATCGGCGTTTATATTTACTCGGGAGATATTTTCAATTTGTAGTGATATTTCAGGCGAGTAATTATTGCTTATAAATGAGATATTTCTGAACGTTTCCGTAAACTAAAAACTATTTATGTTATATGATGAAATTCACATTAAAATTCAAATATAACTGCAAAAAGTACAAAACTGTCCATGTACAATTCGTAAATGCGCCCCACTCTTCAAAATGACAGCCATCTCTGGAGTGGAGCTCCAAAATTCCTGAAAAAACCTTAGATTTTTGCAGAAACGGGCTGTCCGTTTGATAAATTCTCCGATCTCGACACACAGATTGCAATCATGAGTCAGGTAGGTATGATGTCTTTGTTCTACCGGTATTACAATGGAAGATGCTCCGAGGAACAAGCGTCATTGATCCCTTCAAAAAACACATATGTACAAGGTAGATATTTGTCGCACGAGAACGGATCGCTTTCGACTCATTCTTGATTTCAACATCTCAACTGATTTTTCGGCCTCTGTGTTTCTTCCCTCCTACAACATGATTCTCGTCAAGATCCACGTTCACTACTACCCTGAGAAAAATTATAGTAAAAAGGTAGTGTGAAACTAATGAAAAAAAAAACCTGAAAATTACATAAAAGGGAAAATATTCAGTAAATATTTGTTGTTTATATTTTTTTGTAATAAATGTAGTTATTTTCATGTTTGAACCGGGTATAAAACAATATAAATCCGACTCTGTTGTGGCCCAGCTCATTTTAAAAGAGAACAGCCATTGCACACTCCACGACCTGCAGGAAAAATGCAGCCAAAGTTCCACGTTCGAAAATACGACGTGATACTACTTGTCATGTGTTTTGTCGGAGATCCAATTTCTCAGTAGTACATATCTCTCTACGAATATATTTATCAGGGAATCGCGTGCATATCAAAAATTCACATGTAGCTTTGAAAATTTGCTACGAGAATACGTTTTTGTTTTCTCGACTTGCAGAAATGAGAAGAACGAGAATTGAAATGTAGCTTCAAAGGAACAATTTCACGATGGAAAATTCAGGTAAATTTTCATATATCATATCTTCTTAATATATACAAATTTTGCGTATGTATGCGCTCGCGAAACTCGAAAAGTAGTGTACCGATATTGCTGAAAATTTTAAATTTTGTTGTTATTACTGCCAAGAGTGTTTAGATAGTGGTTTAAATGGTTAGAGAAGTCGGTGACGCTTAAGGAATACTTAAGCTCCAGCATACCCAATTTTTACCGATAATAAGTTTCTCGTTAACTCAGTAATTTTTTAAGTTACAAAAAAAATATATGTTATTTTTTAAGATAATATTTATATATTTGTTATGCCAAAACGTTTATTATATGAAATTCGCTGATTTTATTTTTGTTTTGTTATTTAAGGCGATGCACTACGGCGTCGTGTGATATTTTGAATCAAGCCGCCATCAATAACACTCCTTACGTAGATGGCGATAAGGCTTAAATTTCCGCTTAACACCATCCAGCTGTTTTGATTTAGGCAAGAAAAAAACATGGCTAAAAAGTGCCTTTTATTTTATTTTGTGGATGTTCAGGCATAAATATTTAAATGTTTTTCGATCATTTTATAAATAACTTAATTTGCCAGATTATACAATAAAACCATAACCGAAAATGGGTTCGTAAGTAAGAAATTTTGAACTTTAAAGCAGTTTTCATAGGCCTTATAATTTTTTTTTTTCTGGGCTTATAAAAAGACTTATGCAAAAAATATTCAATGATTTCAAAGGTCAAGATGTATTCTACTCGCGGTATTTATTTAAAGCATCTGAAACATTTCTAGGCGACCAAATTTTCAAACCAAAACACATGATTTTGCATTACTACGTAGTGCATCGCCTTAATATGTTAAAGGCATGAAGTGTATCTTTAAATGCAACAAAAGCATTTGTCGGGAGATATTTGCTCTTATATGAAATATTTTAACCATCTTTGCTTAATTCTTTTCGTTTATACATATGTCCCTTTCAAACCATCTCTGAAGGCTTATTAGGGAAATTAACGCAATATCTCATCGGAAAGAGATACGGCATCGATTTAAAGTCGATGTAATGTAGTTTTTAAGAGCAACATTGTAGTATACGTTAGAGAATGGTGGAAGATTCGGAGATGCTTGAGAAAGGAATTAGCAATAGCGAAACTTTGCATGGTCCACTAGTCTCATTATAATATTATATACTGGCATAATATCTAAGTTCACTGGCCGCGTTGAACTTTATGTTAACTTAAAATTATTATTCATTAACACTCGTAAGTCGTAAATGTAATACGTCATTAGATTGTGACCTAATACATATTCTTATTTCAATAAACATAAAACGCACTGAATGGCAGGGCTGGACCACCAACATTTTTGCATAGCGCCATATTATTTTTTTTTAAATAAACATTTAATGTTTTTTCGACTATTTGCCATGTGACTCCCTGAATCCTAGATGAAACAATTCTCATAACTTCATGTTTATTTTTTTTTAAGAAAAACTATTACCCCCATCATTATTATATTGCATCTTAACAAATAAATAAATTATAAGCGGGAAATGTTGCTTGTTCATGATGTCAATGCATAGTAAAAAAATTTGAATGGCAATGTTAAAATGACAATGACAAATGACAAATGACAATGACAAATGACAATGACAAATGACAATGACAAATGACAATGACAAATGACAATGACAAATGACAATGACAAATGACAATGACAAATTAAAGTGACAAATGACGATGACAAATGACAATGACAATGACAAATTACAATGAAAAATGACAATGACAAATGAAAGTTACAAATGACAATGACAGATGACAAATGACAAATGACAATGACAATGACAATGACATATGTCAATGATAAATTACAATCACAATGACAAATGACAATGTTACATGACAATTTCAAATGACAAATGACAATGACAAATGACAATGACAAATGACAATGACAAATTACACTGACCGGCCGGTTGAGTTGACATCGCGTTTGGGTCCCACAGAGGCGTAGTGTATTCAATCCCTCGGCTGGCTAAGTCCTCCATCACAACACAAGCTAAATTTTCGGCTTACCGTGATTCCCTGAATCCTAGATGAAACAATTCTCATAACTTCATGTTTATTTTTTTATAGAAAAACTTAATATTTGAAAAACTATTACTCCCATCATTATAAGTGGGAAATGTTTCTTTTACATGATGTCAATAGATAATAAAAAAAATTACAATGAAAATGTTAAAATGACAATGACAAATGACATCATCTAATGCAGCATCTAATTCGCCAATTAACCGAGCTCTTCATACTATAAATAATATTTGTATTAACTCTAACATCGACATTTTTCAGATTTACTGCCCAAATTCAAACGTGGCATCATGTCAATAATTTAAACCATTCAATGTGCATACATACAGACACACACAGACACACCCTCTCACACATACATTACACACGTCACACACACACCTTTAAACTACACTACGTAGTGTGTTCAATTCCTCGGCTGCCATGTTCAAGTCCTCCATTACAACACAAGCAACATTTTCCGCTTATAATGGTGGTAGTAGGAGATTTTCAAATATTTTCAGGTTATTCGTTAACCGGGAATATTTGTCTTTCATTTAAAACAGAAAACTTAAAGGTAAAAAAAAGTTCTTGAAAACCTCCTTGGAAAGTTTTTATTACTGACATAAAATGGTGGTTGTTGAAATGCGATAATGGGATTCGTTTATGGGTGCAGCCAAACATGCCTAAAAGAACACTGAAAAAAAACTATTGTAATCAATAATTAATTATTGAGCAATACTAACAAACCTAAACAAAATATGAAACAGAACAAGGCACAGAACATAAACATATAATTGTCAGAACTGGAAATCGAACCCAGGATCTCTTGTCTTATCAGGATATTATCTTAACCAATAGACCATTGGAACCTCATTATTATGAATTTTAAATATGAGATCGACAAATATGACGTTTAATAATTAGGTCCCAATAGTCGAGTGGTTAAGACGCTGTTCCAGTAAGACAAGAGATCCAGGGTCCGATTCCTAGTTGTGACCATTATATTTTTATGTTCTTCTTCAATGTGGGTTTTCTCGAGGCTCACATTAAAATTAATTCCGAACAATTTTTGGTGATAATTAATATATGTTTTTAGAGCGATTCCAAGTAATTTGTATTTAAGATTAATTAAAACGGTACCTTACCATTAAAATATTTTATGTACAACCGATTTGAAAATTTTATAAAACGTTTTTAAACTATAAGATTAGGGGTAAGCATAAGATTTTGATTTTCTAGACGATTAATTAGTAATTTCCCGAGGGATTCCTCTTAGAACATCTAATATTTAAGTAATACGTTGATCAGAAACAATTGAATGCTGTAGAAATGAGATCCCTGGGGCGTATAGGTGATAAAACCATGTATGATCGTGTGAGAAATGTGGAGATCCGCAAAGAGTGCAAGGCTGATGTAAGCTTAATGAGTAAGATCAAGAAAGGAACGCTTGGATGGTGAGGGCATGTAGAGCGAATGAGCGAAGAAATGAGTGTAAGGAGAATATACATCGTATGATGCAAATGTGAATGGAAGCAGAAGCCCGAGGAAGACATGGAACGACCTAGTGAATCAGATACTTGAGTCGGGCCATGTCAAGAGTCACAATGATAGAAGACTTTGTATGAGACTTTGTATGAATGTGAATGAGGCAAGGAGTATGTGCCAAGACAGAGTTGTTTGGCGGTTCATCCTCTCTGCCTACCCCTGCGGGGAAAGGGCGTGATAGTTTTTTTAGTTAGTTAGTTAAATAATTTAAATAAACCCCACGGAAAGATATTTTCTAGGCCTGCTAAGGAAAATTCGACCGTAGGACCGTACATTACGCCAGGCCGTGCGACAGAAATTGTATTTACACGACTTCATCACTTATTTCGTTAAGATTCCCACTTAATTTAAGAGATTTTCTGGACCTATTCAACCGTAGGTCTGTCGAATTCACTGGGCCGAGCGTCGCATATTTTTGGGCATGGCTTTAGTGGTATTGTCTCGTTTTGAAGTAAACTTTAAAAGATATATATATTATCGATTAAGTCCCGCGCTGTAGAACAAAGAATATATTTCACGTAACGTTAACTTCTGCCTGGAAACAGTTGGTTCAATGATTAAATTAGTATATTAATTAAATACTGAATAGTAAAATACCAATAATTATTTATTAATTCGCTGTGAATGTATTGTGTGTCGATTAAAAAAAAGCGATTTGTTTCAGTAAAATTGACCTGGATTAAATAAATTTGAATAATTTCCGTTTCATGTCAAAATCTTATTATAATAACCGAATAAAACGTTCATCTATAATGAGCCCGTATTATGGCAAATTTTCGTGCTGGATGGTAATAATTTCATACAATATGTCATGATAATATTAAAAAGATGTGATAGCGTGCACAGAAATAAGTACTTATCTATTGGTAGACCCGGCATTGCCCGAGATACGAAAGTTTAAGAAATATTTTTTTCTGCAATGACTTAGGTACTAGTTTCTTTGAAATAAAAATCACCTCTGTTCCTTTTTGAAACTTTAAAGTTGTTTTTTTTATGTTTTTTCTCGATGAACAGGGTGGTGATGATCTGGCTTGTAAGCCACACAGACCATCAGGGAATAATTAATTCCCTATGAAAAAATGGGTTGATTACAAAATTCACTCCAGCCACCAAATACAAAAAAAAACATAGAACTCACCGAATATATCACTCGCATTGAGATTGGCAGCGATTCCTTAATCTCCGAATTTGGCAGCGGACGGCAATCAGCACAATAACACTTGCATTCGCACCATGAAATAATGATCTGTCACGACCAGCTCTCAAGAGAGTAGAATTTAGAATAAAATTGAATAAACACATTTTAATTCAAAAAGTACAGTCACTTTCATGTGACAAAAATATTTAAATCTTTTAGTCTTAAATCGAACAAACAGGAATAGTGGTGCCCTCTTTTGTCAAACAATATAATTCAGATGAATCCAGCTGCATAATGCACAGATGACTTTATTTCATTGTCACTTCACCTGCAGAGCAAAATCTATGCGAGAATTCCAAGAGAGGTCTATAATATCACTATTTTTATTTTTAAGTTAACTAAGTTTTAGTCTACTGCTT
Organism: Hesperophylax consimilis; assembly: GCF_061612785.1. Classification (NCBI taxonomy): domain Eukaryota; kingdom Metazoa; phylum Arthropoda; class Insecta; order Trichoptera; family Limnephilidae; genus Hesperophylax; species Hesperophylax consimilis. The sequence continues at coordinate 7,383,382 of NC_142857.1, forward strand.
CTCCACAGGGTTAGGTCAATTATAGTAGTCCCAGAGAAAGATCGTACGTGACGCCATTCATCATTCCAGTGTCTTCTGTCTTTTTCGTTTTCATGTGAGATGGAACATTATTTGTTAGCATTTTTGGACAAATGCCGATGATCGCAAAATGTATTAACGCAAAAAGGAAACAACTTTAAAAAAATACTGTTACAGCTAAAATTATCTGTGACAGTTCCACTTGATTCACTTTTTTGCTTTCTTATAAAATTATTCCCAAAATAAATAAAAACCAGTTTTGTGCTTGAAATCGAACGTTCTAGACTCCGTTTGCCAAGCGATTTTAATGTCTATTACCTACAATATAAGATATACCAAGAATATACACATTTTTGGTTTGAAGCTTCCTCTTAAATGGTTTTAGCCATGTTTAGTGACCGGATCTGAACTCAAGCCAACAACTCCTCCACCTTGCTCTTCTCCATTTCCCTCTTCTCCCCATTACCTCCAGCCTCACAACATACCCCAATTGGGAATCCCACTAGTCTCACTGACTTCAGACGGTTGAGATCAGTTGAGACTATTGGGCGGTATTCACATAAAAAAGAAAAGCAAAATAGTTCGTACAATAGTCAAAGAAATGGGGAAATTAAAAAATTTAGAATGCATCTGCACAAAATTTTCTTCGAACGGCATTAAATTTAAAACCTTACTTAAAACACATTCATATCATAGAAAAAGAGTCAGTGGTTTTAAACGTATCTAGAAAAGAAAAGGAATTACTTAATAAAACAAACAAACATACATACTTACGAACATTCAATTTAGTAAACATAGAATACATTATTAGAAAAGTTCATCCATCACAAACGGCGTGCTATATGAAAAATGCATTATTCTTCAACCAGAAAGAAAAGTGCAGAAGTGCATACATATTAAACATCGCGTGTTTAAAAGTGGCTATCATAAGTTTTCTGACAGACAAGCTTTATTGTTTGCTGGCTGGCTTTAGCTCCCGGCCTCGCCCGGGAATTTTGCTCAATTATACTGTAAACATTTAAAAACTTTGTTTGGGTGAGATGTCAAGATTTTATTTAAACTTTTATGGATGATAATAACATAAAAATGAATAAGTTTTTGACTAGAGAATAATTTTTCGTCTGCCAGCTATTATATAAGTCAAAGTGTAATGAATTCACTATTTTCGATTAATGTTTACTGCGAATCGGTTTATATTATGAATACAAAAAATTGCTTTGGGTAAATTGAAGCTTTTGACTTTTGGTTTCCTTTGAGTACAATCAATATAAAAATGTTAATTACTTTATAAAACATATAAGCCAAAACTATGTACAAAAAAATATATTTTTAGTACACAGTTTAGATTATCTGTGATAGTTTCCCTTGTTTAACTTTTTTTCTATCTTATAAAATATATTTTTGTCCAAGGCTTGTGCTTAATGTCGGAGTTTTCATGTTTTTTCACAAGCCAAAATTTTGTAAATTATTTATATGCCTTATATTGTCACGAATGTAGATAATAGGCATTAAAATCGCTTGACAAACGTAGTCTAGAAACGTTCGATTTAAAGCACAATGGTGGTTTTTATTTATTTTGTAAATAATTCTATAAGAAAGCAAAAAAATTTAATCAAGGGAAACTTCTAGAAATAATCTTAGCTATAATACTGTATATTTTAAAAGCTGTTTATTTTACGCGTTCATACATTTCCATTGAAAAAATATTTTTTTTAGTAGTTTACATTTATATTTTTTATTGAGTAATTTATTTTTTCATTTGTAATTTACCCAATAGAAACTGTAGGAAAACCTTCAATTTATCCAAAGCATATTTTTTTGTATTCATAATGTATACCAATTCGCAATAAAGATTTATCAAAATAGTGATTTAGCATTAAGCTTCGCCCTGATGATGGAATTTTAAAGAATAATACCTAGTTAGAAAGTTGATATTATTGTACACCATTTGCTCGCATCTAATGGAGCAAATAAGCAGAAAAATAAAATTTGATATTTATGTACCTATAGTCAAGACAGTAAAACATGTTATGAACAACCATGACAGCGCACTGACGTCCAGGAACAGTGTTCAAAATTATTTACATTCCTCGAAAGACTAGGAAACATATGGGGTGCAGGGCGGTGGGGTGACTTCTTATTTTCTCAATAGCAACACAACATCACGTCTCGTTTTCAGTTATTTGTGTAAATTCTTCACTGCTGCTAGATAATTTTTTCGAGGACGTGCAAGGTTATGCTTTTCATTTATTAACGTTTAGATATGTTTCAAAGTCTGTTGAACACTTCGATTGCATATCTATCAGAAATATTGTGGTTTAATCAATATATTCTTGTGAATGGTGTTCGTCGTGTTCAACTTTTTTAAATTGGGTTATCGGTCGGTGGCCGAGTTGACATCGCGCTTGGGTCTCACTCGGGTGTAGTGTATTCAATTCCTCGGCTGGCTAAGTCCTCCATCACAACACAAGCAACATTTTCAGCTTACTGTCGTGGTAGTAAGAGATTTTCAAATATTGTCAGGTTATTCGTAACCCGGGAATGTTTGTCTTTCTTTTTTAAAAAAAAGGCACATTTAAATAATTTCTCAACTACGGTATAGGAATTAGTTAAGAATCAGTTTTGAAGATAATATTAGCCAATCTCAAAAGATAAATGTGATGAAAGTAATATTTGTAGCTCTTAGTCGAAGTATGATACAGTTAAAAACGAGGGAAGCTGATGCGGTCGAATTTTCTGTCTCGGAAAGGCTGAAGTCCTGGGTTCATTTCCTGGATGCGGCCGAATTTTCTGTCTCGGAAAGGCCGAAGTCCTGGGTTCATTTCCTGGATGCGGCCGAATTTTCTGTCACGGACAGGCCGAAGTCCTGGGTTCATTTCCTGGATGCGGCTGAATTTTCTGTCTCGGAAAGGCCGAAGTCCTGGGTTCATTTCCTGGATGCGGCCGAATTTTCTGTCTCGGAAAGGCCGAAGTCCTAGGTTCATTTCCTGGATTCCGCCGAGTTTTCTGTTTCGGAAAGACCAAAGTCCTGGGTTCATTTCCTGGATGCGGCCGAATTTTCTGTCACTGATTTTTTTTCAGTATTTTCTTTTTCACGGTTTTCGTTACTAATTTATTAAAAATCTCTTCAAATTTTTGTTAATCCTGGGATACTGCCCCTCAGGTTAATTATACCCCAGTAAAATCTTTGAAATCGAGATTTTGTATTTACCTGTATTCATCTAAAACTGGACCGATTTTTCAGATTATTTTTACCATATAGTAGAATAATTGTAGAAAATAGTCCTTATCTGTACTTTTTTATTTTATTATTTTTTTTATAGTGAATACCTCACAAGAGTCCCAACTGCTCCCGTCTGGAGCCAGTGAGACTATGGCATCCCCAATTGGGGGATGTTGTGAGGCTGAAGGTATGTGGGGAAGGGAAAGAGGAAGGTGGGGAAGTACCTGGCTATTCAGATCTAGTCACTAAACACGGCTAAAGCCATTTGGAGCAACGTTTCAATTCTGAATGGTGGTCTTACACCAGGGCGATACTGGTAGTATCTTCCACTCTGGAACGAGCCGCAAATATACTATATATTATTTTAATTAATTAATTGTGAAATAACACAAATTAATCAAATAAAATTTATTTGCGCACGCCGGGTTCGAACCCGCGACCTTCGGAATGGCAGTCCAATGCGTTACCACTGGACTATGCCGGCCGTCATAATACGCAGTTTGTTAAATTTGTATACTAAACATCTATTTATTGCGTTCAAACTAGATACATTTAAGGATTTTTAAGGAACCTAACCTAAATCCTATAAAAAGTAACTAATAAAAAATAAAAACGAGAAGACATGCCAATAGTTTATATCTATATTATGTTAAAAAATATTTTTACTAGTGTGAAAATTCACAGAGAAAATAGGGGAATACTTTTGTATGGATAAAACGCCGCCCGCGTTTCTTCCTAAGCACATATATGATTAAATAAGATAACCATAATTTTATTTCATTAAGTACATGGCTTTCTTTAAAAAGCTCATCTCTTAATTCGCCTTTACTCTGTGAGCCTACAGACAACAGTAAGTCGTTTAGGTCCCAGACTAGAGAAGGCGCTGACAGTATGGCGGCGGGATAACAATGGACGCCATTCGGGCACAATGGAAGACAAACAGCAAACAGCCAAGTCAGTACTGCAGACTGGTGCTGTGGAGAGTGCATACAGATAATACAATAACTACGGGAAATTTTCCCGACGTTAACACAAAGGGGCTTCTGCAACGCAGTGGGAAGCGTTGGAAGAGAGACCCAGGAAACAGATTTGGTCGAATACGAGTAGATACATACCCGCCAAGTCGAGTACAATATAAATATATGACTGTGTCAAATTGTGTATACCAAGATTGAACGAATCTTTTTTGAACGATTCTTAAAACCTTAATTCAATTGAGCTTACAAATTAATACTCTATACTCTATAGAGTTTTATTGATTAATTCTTGAAGCAAGTTTAATCGATTGATTCATGAAACTAGTTTAATATTTGGTTCTTTTCTGAATCGATTTTTATTTATTATTTCTTGAAACCTTTTTTTCGATTCGTTCATAACTCGAATTTAATCGATTTTTATAATGTATTTAATTCTTGTTATGAATCGAGTGGAATGAATCGATCGGTCTAAAATACAGATTTTCCAATAAGAGGTATTATTTTGAATAGCCTAAATCTACTTGTAGAAACTACGCCATTAATAAACATTGAACGATACACGCTTCAACGACGCATTGAAATTATTAAAATTCACTTGAGTGAATCAAATGCAAATCATCTTGAGTGATGAGGCCCATTTCCACCTCGCTGGCTTCGTCAACAAGCAAAATTGTCGCATCTGGGGCTCGGAAAACCCAAGAGTTATTGTTGAAAAGCCTTTCTTTCCTCAACGTGTGACTTTTTCGTGCTGTTTACGGTCCAGCGGAGTCATTGGACCTTACTTTTTCGAAAATGAGGCTGGAGCAACAGTTACGGTGAATGGATTGCGCTATCGAGAGATGATTAATGATTTTTTATGGCCGGAATTGGATGCTATTGATCTGAACAACGTTTACTTTAAAAAAAAACGGCGCTGCGTGCCACTCAAGCAACGAAACCATTGATCTTTTACGATTGAATATCGAAATAACTCCTCTTATTGGAAAACCCTGTACATGTTGAGATTTGAATAACGTTAGTTAGTTAGAAAAGTAATCGTTCATAGTATTATAAACTTGAATTGGTTAAATAGTTTGATAAGTGTAAAAATAATTTTTGATCTATCTATCTACGTATCTATTAAAATAGAAATTATAATGTTTGTTTGTTCAAAATCTTAAATCTCAACGTTCTTCACCGATTGCTTTGAAATTTTGACACAACTTTGCATTCGAATACGCTTATGTTTTTGTGTACCTATATTATATAAATTTCACCTGTGACAGGTAAAAATATGTTTTTTGAAAAACAGCGCCATCTGTTGGACGTAAAAGCAACACGCGCTATTGTTTCTGTATCTGCACAGACAAGAAATAAATACGTAAAAAATTGTGGAAATTTTGTAAATCTACTGATCGAAATCATAAAGTTACTGAAATAATATTTTTTCTAAAGAAGAACTATAATTTACACGCTATTTAACTCTAATATACCCTTCAAAATTAAATCGAAAACTATATGGAGTTGAAAAAAAATAAAATATGGCTAACTAATTTTGAAAATGATTTTCAAATATTGTCATGTTAAAATGATGAAGTGATATCATCCCAACTTACAGTCAACATCTGTGGCGGCTCGTGACTTTTGAGTTTGATAGGGTGCTAAGTTTGACACAATATTCAGGTACATGGCTATTCAGGTAAATGGCTATTCAGGTACATGGCTAAACGGGTACATGGCTATTCGGGTACATGGCTATTCTGGTACATGGCTATTCATGTACATGGCTAATCGGGTACATGGCTATTCTGGTACATGGCTATTGAGGTACATAGCTATTTAGGTACATAGCTACATGGCTATTCAGGTACATGGTTAATCGGGTACATGGATATCGGGTACATGGCTATTCAGGTACATGTTCATTCGGGTACATGGCTATTCAGGTACATGGCTATTCAGATCTAGTAACCAAACACGGCAAAAAGTCATTTCAAGCAAAAATAAATCAAGCCATAAAATTGGCATCCCCAATTGGGGTATGTTCTGAGGCTGAAAGTATATGGGAGGGGAAAGAGATGGGGATGAGAAGATGGGGAAGTTCCTGGCTATTCAGATCTGGTCACCAAATACGGCCAAACCTTTCAAGCGAAAAAATTGTCAAGCCATAAAATTGGCATCGATGATTTTAATATGTTTTGAGGCTGAAAGTAGTGCGAAGTGGAAGGAGGTAGGGACGAGAAAGGTGGTTAAGTGCCTGGATATTTATATCTAGTCACCAAAACCGGCCAAAGCTTTTTCAAGCCAAAAAATTGTCGCATATTTCCGAAAGAAGATTTTTGAAATATCTACTGTAGATTAGATATTTTTTAAGAGATATGACGGGAAATAAAAGTAATTAAGAAGGTAATTACATAATAGTGTTTTATAGGCATGAAAATAAGCCACCAAATACGATTAAAATGCCAAAGATAACAGTGTGTTAATTATTTCGTAAATTAAAGTGCCAGCATAAATTAGGAAATAAAGGCATCGTCGAAATTTATTTGCTATTTATGTGTACATTTTGTGGAACTCTGGTAAAAAAATCATTTTTGTGTTATTCTTGTGTACATTTCGTGGAACTCTGGTAAAAACTTAATTTTTGTGTAATTCGTGTGTACATTTTGTGGAACTCTGGTAAAGAGTTTATTTAATTCATTGTTAATAACAAAATAGTCCAATTAATATATTATTTTACGCTAAAGGGTAAATAAACTACAAAATTCAAACAGTAAAAGTAAGATATTTTCTTCTGTTCCTATTTTCATGATTATTTTTTAATTAAGGAAAATACATAGATACAGAACACAGTAAATATCAAAACGATAAAATGTAATTATTTACTGTTTTCAATTTGATTTTTAGCACTCTATTTAAATCTTAGGTGTTTATTTTTTATGTTCGATAATATTATTATTCATTTAAAAAAAAAATATATAACAATGTAAACAAGTTTCTCTGAGTAATACTTACTACGCATGATAGTTGTTTCGCCTTCTGAGGGCATTACTTACATTTTTATAATGCCTTCAGAAGGCAAAACAGTTGTCACGCCTAATGATAAATACACAGCAGAACTTCTATTTGAATTTATATTAAACATGTAATTATATTTATTAAACACGTAATTATATTTATTTAACACGTAATTATATTTATTAAACACGCAATTATATTTACTCAACACGTAATAATATTTATTAAACACGTAATTATATTTATTAACCACGTCTATTTGAATTGTTTGAAGTGTAAATTAACCCACTTCCCGACATCCGATCGCACTGAAACTATGCAGATAGACTCGTTGTCGATGACAATGCATTTAATCTTGGTGGCATAGTACATCACCCATCTACTAATAATGTTACCTTACTTTAATAGTTGAGTGATAAAAAAATGGTTTAAATGAGGGTTGAACCTTCTACTCATGCATTGCAGTCTACAACTCTACCTACCTTGCCAAACGTCCTAGACAACCTGTTTATAAGCCGAGTTTCAGTTCGAACGGATGTGAGGAAGTGAATACCGCACAAGAGTCCCAACTGCTCCTAACCATCAAGAGCCAGTGATGCTATGGCACCCTCAATAGGGATATGTTGTGAGACTTAAAGTATTGGAAACTGGAAGGAGATGGTTATGGAGTACCTGGTTATTACAATCTTGTCTCCAAACACGGCCAAAGTAATCCTTAGAAACGTTTCAATTCTGACTTTTGTTCTTACACCAGGGCGATACTGAGAGAACCTTCCACTCCACACTGTATATTATTTTTAAATTAACACAAGAGCCTCGTCTCTTTATGGTGAGGAAAAGCTATTATTATTTACCTTGATAACACTGTATAATATGTATAATTGTATATTTATTGTAAAAAAAACATACAAATATTAATAAATTGTAAAATAAAATTAACTTGCGCACGCCGGGATTTGTTACCTTGACCTTCGTATTGCTAGTCGAGAGCTTTACCGCTCTCTCACAAAGGCCGTCAACGTGATTTACAAATGACGTATCTGTACCTACGATAAAAGCTTGCTTGTGTCAACGTCTTTGAGTTTGATCATCAATCGAGCAAACCAATAATACATCCTTCCACAGTGGGATACCCTTTTATACCCAACCGATAGCACAGAATGCTGACATTTTCCTTTCTGTAATACGTATCTGTTAGTGCAAACTAAGGTTTGTAAATCTACGCACTGCGACAAACGAAACTCTTTTTTCCTGGAAACTTTAGCATTTTCTAGAAAATGCTAATAATATTTATAAATGGAACCTTTTCAACAAATAGCACCGTTTTTTATCCTTAGACAATGTTGACTTACAATAGTTAATAATAAAGAAATACTTGGGACATTATATTTTATAACTCCGAGCACAGCGTCAGATGAAATAATATATACGATAGAATTTTATGGAAAATGTTAATTTGAGTTTCTAATAAAGTGTGTCTCAGAATGTTTTTTTTTTGTTTTTGGTACTTAACCTTTCCTCATCTGTGGTGTGTATTTACTAAACATTGCTTCTAATAACTTTATTAACTCTATAAATATAATAAATTCTGGGTTCATATTTTAGGTATTCTTCCGTTATACATTTATCCACTGAATTAAAAAAATAATACTTTAAATTCGATTAAAAACCAGGGATTTTTGTTAAAAATCGGGAACAAATACACCAATACAATCATCCGTGAGACACTGCTACGCGAAGAGTGTGCGACGAAATGTCACGCTATTGATGTCCCGCTTTAGTTCGTTATTTTGGAACATGAGAAATCCACACGTCCGCAGTTGTATTTTGATTTAGACCATCGATACCTACGACCACATACCTGTGTGTGTGTAGGCCAGCGCCTGTTGTGCCAGCCAGCCGTTAGTTGCTTGCCGACCGTCGTTAGATGTGGACCCCTCGCACGTTTTTTTATCATTTGCCGATGGTTTTTTTCATGTTTTTAGCAATTAAATTACAATTATTATCACTTTTGATAAAAAATATAATAAACATAAGCAATTAGCTATGAATATTCATATTTTTCCGATATTAAATCGCGTATTTAGAGATGTGTATTGACTACACAGCACCGGAACGCGTGGATTTTTTTAACACAGTAAGGGAAAGGTTTTAATAAAATACCACAATGAGTTCAAACTCTTTTTAATTATTGAGCAGTTTTTTTTAAATTTTATTTATGCAAAACAACCATTTTTAAAGGAGCACCATCCACTTCTTTACACTCATTTAGCCTGAAACTAAAATTTTCAATCATTTGCTGTGACATTGTTCTTGGAATTGCATTGATTTTTGCTGTGATTATTTGCTTTAAAACATTAAAGTTATGGGGTAATGGGTTGAAAACTTTACTTTTTAAATCCAAATCCCATAGGAAAAAGTCAACATGCTTTAAATCTGGACGTCTCTTGATATCTCCTCGGCGACTGATTATTCACGGAATAAATCAAGAAGAATAGGTAACGAGTCATTTGTTACGTGGGAAGTACAGAATCTTGCTGAAAAAAATGTTTTTCAGTTGTAGAAAATCTGATTTTGCATTTCTAAAGCCAAAATCGGATCATGCGTCAATATCAAAAATATCGAAAAACAATATGAGATACTGCTTAATATTAATAAATGGATCATTTTCACCAAGAAGTGCCATTTTTATAAATTTTGTGATTTACAATATTTTTTGAAACGGCACCATGAAATTAAATCACCTCTAAGATGATCACTAAAATTTGTTTTAATATATTTACCGAACGTTTATTTTCCTACCAGGAAAACTGTCATTTTGTTTTGGATATCTTTAAACAAGTAGATATTACCCGCTATATTAACTTTCATTGATTTGGAGAAAACCGCAAAAAACTGTCACATCTTTAGCGTACATAAGTAATTGCATTACATTTTCTTATATAATAAATTGGAGTAATAACATTTCGAAAAGCATTTATTTTTCTATATATGTCTAGCAATAATTAAGTAATTTCGATAAATAAAATGGATAAAGCGGATTTTGATACTCACTTCGTGATATAGAGGCTTTTGAAAGTCAACTGAGCCGACATGGCGGGTTTAGAAACACACGCGTAGATATTTATTGTTTTTGTGTTTAATTCGTAGAACTCCATTTAATTTTTTTTAAAATTTAATTCAGATTAAATTTGATAATATTATTATTAAGTTCTGCAAGTGTTTTAGTTTTTTATTATTGTGACAGCTGTTTCGGCTTACAAGGCCATTTTCAAACTGTGGTTAGTCCACATTGAGACGACGGATTTATACTATATTTACATTTGAAATAGTATAAATACGTCGTCTCAATGTGGACTAACCACAGTTTGAAAATGGCCTTGTAAGCCGAAACAGCTGTCACAATAATAAAAAAACTAAAACACTTGCAGAACTTAATAATAATATTATCAAATTTAATCTAAATTAAATTTATAAAAAAACACGCGTAGATCATTTTGACACACGAGCGTGGCGTCAGAGCGGCGGCCATATTGTATTTTGGCAAAATAACCGCTTGTGATTGGTTGAATCCGATATAGCGCGTTTCGATAGTAACTTTCTGTATGATATAGCGGATTTGGTTTCTCACTCGCAGTTTTAACATGGTTTTTGGTCATGATAAGGAGCGTTTTGAAACTCAATTTTAGGCTCCTTTTGTTGCTCGCAAAAATGTGAACAAGATGTCATACTCAGATCATTTTGTCAAAAAATTGGATATAACGGGTATAGAAATTATAGGATTCACATATGATTTGAGTTTTCGCGGCCAAAAGATTTATTTTGGGGGTATTATGCTGTGTCGCGCTACATCCTTCTTTTGCCAACGTTTTGGACAGCGTTACAGTATCCGTCATCAGGGCTAATGTGTCAGCTATGTAAGATGTGTTATCACGATAGGGCACATTTTAGAATATTAAACTAATGACAGATTTTTTAAATTTTACTAAAATTATTTTTTATAATTGTACTAATACTAATTTATCCTTATTTCCTAACTAAGCGGTATAGTATGTACATAATTAATTTTTGTGATCTATTTACTAATAATTTTTCATCTTCTTATAATTCTCTAACTTCTCCATCCTCTTCTTGCAACCCAAACTAGCTATACATCATTTTTCTTATTTCTCTATTTTATATTATAGTGATGTATAGATTCTATGTCCGCAAACTGTAAAATTCACCCGCCATAACACAGGGTCATCCCTAGCATAGAGGGTGAAATATCACAAAAAACCACATGTACTCACTAAATCATAAATCAATAAAATAAAAAATAAATATTATTTAATAAATTGTGAAATACCAGAAAATGTTTTTGCTTACGCCGGGATTTGTACTTGCTACCTAGAGCTTAAGATCCTTACTTAGAGTAGTTTCTCTGTTGAAATAATTACTAATAATCCGTACTTTTTATGCCTTATTTAGATGTTATAAATATCCTATAATGTCTCCTCCCTGGTCAAAATAAAGCTTTAGAAAAAGATTTAAAGCTTTTTTGTTACGATATTACAACGAAAGAATTTCAAAATAGAACCATTGTAAAAATAAACTTTTACGAATGCTAAATGATCTCTACAACAACGAAACATAAGCTACACGCTAAACCCATAATACTTTTGACATAATATTCATTGCGCAATGAAACTCACATTCAGAATAAGCTCATTTTCTGATACCCTCTTTTCAGAATTCCTTTTTTCATCAATTTGCTGAAGAATTGTACGGGAAAGGACCATTTATAAGCTGATTATACTTTGTTTAAATAAGTCTCTGACTTAGAAGTATGACTTACGGATATAAATAGGTTCGTTAGTCAATATAAACTAACTAAATTCTACAACAAAACATCGCTTTATTTCCATTGAATAAATTTTACGTCGAATGAAAGACTCATGAAGGTTTTTTTTTAATATTAGCTCCACACGGGAGGCCCTTATTTATGTGAAACCGCACAAGAGTCCCAACTGCTCCCAGTGAGACTCTGGCATCCCCAATTAGGGTATTTTGTGAGACTGAAAGTCGTGAGTAGGGGAAAGAAATGTGGAGGAGGAAGGTTGAAAAGTACCTGGCTATTCAAATCTGATCACCAAACACGGTTAAAGACATTTCAAACAAAAAATAATAATAATTAATATCTGACAAGTTCTAGTATCTTCACCTAAAAATGTAGACAATTTGTCTCGACGCCATCTAGTGAGAGAGTTAGCACTTACAATGCCTTTCTCATATAAAATAAAGTTGGTTGTTTTCAGGTGAAAAAATGTAACAAGCAGTAATTGTCGAATGAAACACTAGTATATATTGAATTATTTCGCGGATAAGAGATAAGCCGCCATAGCTCAGTGGTCAGAGCTGTCGACCGGAAATCGAAAGGACACGGGTTCAAGTTGGCGTCATGTATCTTTTATCAGGAGATTTTTCAATGTGGATGAGTGTTTCAGGCGAATAATTATTGCTTGTAAAATAATTGTTACCCTTTGTGCTATGCATAAAAAATCTTGTCTTGAACATTAGTTTACCAAAAAAAATAATAATTAAAAATATATATACGAGTATATATTTTTTAATGATTTCATTATTCTGTTGTTTTTTACATTTGTATTTTACATTGTCTTACAATACTGAGTAGTATTCAGTTTGATTGTAAAAAATTTCTCATTTTTACAATTTTTCCAAATACAATGGTATTACGAGTATCATTATTTTTTTGTAATTAATTTAATTTAAACCTTTTTTAAGTACCTCTTTCCCTGTTTTATATGAGTATATCATTCCTGTGTTTTCATTCCAATTCTTCATCAGACGTCCCGATTTTTTTAACCACTAACACTTCTGTGCATTACTTTGTTACTATAAAAAAACTATATTATATCTATTATCTAATTCGACTCCGTGTGTCAATACAGTGCAGAGATAATGCATTAAGTCTTCCTCGGGCGTCCCCGACATCTTCTATCTATCAAAACACTCTCTTAACACTCCTGACACTAATAAGAATAAATTTTGAAATTTTCTCGAAATCGGTCCAGTAGTTTTCGAGTCCACACACAAGGACATTTATTTAGATATCGAACAAACGAATTGGTGGAGTCGATTCACATCGATTTTTACAAAATTGTTCGAGAACAACGATTCGTTATTCAACAAATATCACCACTTCTAAATTTAGGTTGAAAAGAAAAAAAACACAACCTCCTTTCAATCGCAAATGTCGCGAAGTCTTTCGATGTATGTACCACTATAATACCGGCTTTACACTGGGCCGTTGTAACTATTATTACTATCTTCCTGACAATGAGCCCGTATCTCTCAGGCTTTACTTCTGGGAGAAATCATTAAGCCCGAAGGTTGTTTTTTTTTTTCATTTCCCCCCACGAGGCGTTTCACAATCAAACCGCAACAAAAGCCGCTTGTGTAAGCTTAGAGAAGTAAGTACTTACCACAACTTACTGTGATGTGGTTACGGAAATGGGAACAGTGGAATTTAAGAAAAATTTTGAAAGCCTGGAAAAAACATGTTTCTTCTAATAATGCAAGATTGCAATCCGTTTGTTAAGATTAGGTAATCTATCAAACGAACTGTCGATTTCCACACAGTGTGGAGGGTTTTTTCAATATATAAAGTATATTATATTATTTATTTTATTTATACATGATTTAGAGAGTACATGTGGTTTTTTGTGATATTTCACCCTCCATTCTAGGGATGACCCTGTGTTATGGCGGGTGAATTTTACAGTTTGAATAGAATCTATACATTACTTTAATATAAAAAAGGAAAATAAGAAAAATGATGTATAGCTAGTTTGAGTTGCAAGAAGAGGATGCAGAAGTTAGAGAATTATAAGAAGATGGAAATTATTAATTATGTACATACTATACCGCTAAGTTAGGTAATAAGAATATATTATGTTTTGTCTGAAAGGTGATTAAATTGATAGAGTTTAGAATGAATGGGTATTGTAGTTGTAATGTATTCCGTGTGTAAGGATACATTTCGTAATTTGTTTTTTAAAGGAATGGGGTTGACTCGCGGTTTTTGTTTTTTTGGGATAAGGTTAAAGATTTTAGGAGCCAGGAAGATAATTTGTCCTTGAGCTGACGTGTTATGTAGTGAAGGTACTTTGAAGTGACTTTTGCTTATTTTTCTGGTGGTGTAGTTGTGTTGTAAGAGAGTTTTGTTTTTATATTTGAATAGGAAATGTATTAGCGAAAATTTTAGGTGGAGTTGTCGTACGTTTAAGAGCTTTAAGATTATACATTTGAACATTGTGTTACCCTGGGGTTAGGTGTCATTTTGAATAAAATAAATAAGTAAAATACAAACTAATATTTTTCTAAGTAATTTGTCAAAGTAAGCTAAAATAAAATCGTTTGTCGATGAGTATAACCTCAAATTGTAATTTTAAATATAACAATTTGAGTTTTTACATATTACGTTATTCCAAAAAATAAAAATTCATCCTAGACTTGCAGAAAAATCAATAGATGCCGCACATTAAAATAAAAGTAAGATATGTTTATCCAAGACACTGTCTAGGTTTCACTGTCAATCTTGCGATCATACATAAATATAGCAGCCAATAAAAATGTGCTATGATAAAATGAAGATAATGTTGAAATTTCTTTTTTTTTAATGATTAACTAATGTTAATAAGACAAGATTTTATGCATAGCATAAAGGATAATAAATTATTATAAGTAATAATTAGTCGCCTGAAATATCTACACAATTTGAAAATATCTCCCGAGTAAAAATAAATGCTGACGACGGGAATTGAACCCGCACCTTCGCCATTCGCACATATCAGCTTGATTTCCACAAATATTCCTCTTGATAGTTTAAGAATGAGCTTGCGAATATTGTTCCAAAGACTTAAAACCAGAAAAAGTCCAGGATCTGAAGATGTATTTAGATTGCCCATGGTGAATTAAATTTAATACATTAAATTTAAATAAAATATAGTGAAAATAAATTCGTCGGTATCAAACCAAAAGTGTGCCCAATACATAACGGAATGATTTGTTGCTCCGATTTCAACACTCCAGGGTATCGACTCTCCAATCCAGGGTATCAATTTTCCAATCCAGGGTATCGATTTTCCAATCCAGGGTATCGATTCTCCAATCGAGGGTATCAATTTTCCAACCCAGAGTATCGATTCTCCAATCCAGGTTATCGATTCTCCAACCCAGGGTATCGATTCTCCAATCCAGGTTATCGATTCTCCAACCCAGGGTATCGATTCTCCAATTCAGGGTATCAATTCTCCAATCCAATGTATCGATTCTCCAATTCAGGGTATCAATTATCCAATCCAGGGTATCGATTCTCCAATTCAGGGTATAGATTCTCCAATTCAGGGTATCGATTTTCCAATCCAGAGTATCGATATTCCAATCCAGGCCGCTCGCAATTGCCGTCAAAAATGCATACATTGCTCGACATTTTTATTCTTGAGTCTCGTCAAAAGTACATACTTAGATCCGCCAAATGTCAAAAGTCGTTCCACTCAAACATAGAGTCGGTCAAACCACTCGTCGTTCGAGTGGAATGACTTTGTCGAGAATCGAGGCTTAGGTTTTGTGTAGATTGCAGGTTTAGTAACCGATGTGTCCCGAAAAATTCGAGGGTTGGCAATCTGACCAATGCAAAATAGTAAATGCGTTAAAGCTGGGGGCGCCACATACCGAAACCCTAGATATACAAAATGTAAAAGGATCCACACATCTCAATACAAATCCTTTATGTGAAAATCGTTCTTCTTTATTCTATGATATTATGCATAAACTTACATAACTGCATCTATTTTCAAAATGTCAGATTTGATATCTTATGTACGTACATTGACTATTAACTTGTTTAATTGGGGTAAAATAATAATAAATGTATAATAGTTAAGCCTTGTTGTTCCGAACAATCAAGTTCCCCAAGTCTTACCTTACTATCGGGACCATTATCCCGTGTAAAGTCATTAGAAGTCATCGTCAAGTTCCTGTCGCGGTTAGATTGTGAGGGTGCCCTAACCCCCCACCTCCCCCCGCCCGTTTTCCTCTTCCTTCCCAGCCCACTCATGTTATATTCATTTTTCTCTTAATGGCTTCTTATCTTGTCTCACTTTGTGGAAGCGATACTTACTGTTCCGTTAGTTTTTTGCTCTTCTTCGAAAGTTCTCGATCTTCCTAACACTTAACTGTCCTAACTTAATTTAATTTGTTTTTAGTTTTTTAACCTGATAATTCTGTGCTTGCTGTTGTAATTAATAATAATCATGTCGGTCTGATTTCCTGAAATTAATTCCCTTCTTAGTGACATTAAAATATGCAAATCAAAAGTTTCTTCGCAAGTAAGAACGCCAATTAGCTTTCTAAATCACCTTGCTAGTGGGGAATGTACAATGTACATTGTGTGGAGTGTCTAGACTCTAGACCAGTGAGTCCTAATGAAGATGGTTACCTCCTCCCTCCCCTGGAGGCATTACTGAGATCGAGGGTAGCCCCGAGGACAAATATTGGGCAATGAAAAACTCTACGTTTTTCAAAAATCCTTAAAATAATGTGTTGACTCAACATCTTCCTTTAACACATGCTCCTGTATTCCTCCACCCAATAACTTGTCCCAATGACAGTGTACACAGTTATATTGCAACAAGTTATTATGCATTACCAGTCTGTTAAGAAAACCTGTACAGTGAATATATTCTCTCAATGCGTTTCAAGTCTATTACGGAAGCTGGTGCAGTGATCACCCGTACTGTCATTTGTAAGGCCATAATTCGATTTGCAACAAGACGTATACCAAAGAATCAATAAAAAAGACAACCATATAATATAAAAATGAAATAATCTTGGATTATCGGCATTAAAAATAAAACTGTAAAAGACATAATAACGGTAAGTAAGAATGCCTTTTCAATTCAAACTGTTATTTACTTAAGTTGTGTCGAATATTATTTACAGTCCATAATAAAATCACAAATCGATTCGCAGACATAATGTTATTGACCTAGAGAAAAGATTTTTTTCAAATTTAGAAATATAGCGTTCTCGGGTCACAAATAATCCAGAAAATTAAAAATCCACCCATTTCCATCATTATTGTGGGGAAATATGACTTGTGCAATAATGGAGGACCAATTCAGTAGAGGATCGAACCTGCAACTCCCGGGTTATTTTTTTAAACAAAACTCCAACGCTACTAACCGGTTGGTCGTGTTTAAAAAAGTTGACATTTGGTGAACCTTATAATTCGGTGACCAAATAGTATACATATTATGTTTAGATATCATTTATAATTATTATTATTACACGCCCTAATGGGCTTTTACACACTACAAAGTTTAATAGTAGAGTATCACAGTTATTATAAATTCTACAAAATTAAAACAATAAAGGAAACATAATACAGCGAAAAAAGAAAAAAAATATTAAATGTTACAAATTAAGCATATAATAAAATAAAATACATTAGTAAAAATAATAAGAAGTCTCACATAAATAGATATTCAAAATAAAAATAAAAATATATATTGCGGAAATTATAGATATCTCCCAGATCAGAGTATTTATTTCCTAGACTGTGAAGTCTTGGAATCGGGGAATTTTGATAAGACAGTGTCCTGGTGTTGTAAAAATAAAAGGGTAGTAAATTTCGGCAAGATCTTTTGGGTATGTGGATGCTGATTAATTGGAGTAACTCAGGACAGTCAATTTTGTAATGAAGTATTTTATGTAGTACTATTAATAAGGCTGTTTTTATAGACCTAAAAAAAGCCTTTGACACAAAAGATCATAAAATTCTTCTCACAAAACTTAAAAAAATTGGCATATCTGGCACTCCACTAAATTTACTGATGACGTACTTGACAGGAAGAACACAACAAGTACAAATAGGCAAACAAAAAAGCAATCCTCTTCCAATAAACTACGGCGTCCCTCAAGGAAGTGTCTTGGGACCAATCTTATTTCTCATCTACATAAATGAAATTACCAAACTTCCCATCAATGGAAACATAATTAGTTTTGCCGATGATACTGTTATGTTATTCCACGAAAAGGACTGGATGGACACTTATAAAGAGGCTGAACATGGACTAACTGCACTTCAAAATTGGCTTCGGATGAACTCTCTTACGCTCAATATAAGTAAAACTAATTATCTAGCCTTTTCAATAAACTCAAGAGGTCAACCGGGTAAAGAATACACTCTGAAATTGCACGAATGTCAAAACAATAAACCACATTGCTCTTGCCCTATTATATCAAAGGCAAAAAGTATTCAGTATCTAGGAGTGGAAATAGACGAAAACCTTAGATGGGACATACACATAAATGGAATCACTAAAAAGATTACGAGACTTGTATATTTCTTCAAAAACCTAAGAAACATACTACCTAGGAAAGACATCAAAAAAGTATTTTATGCTTTAGTTCATTCCCGTCTTGAGTACGGAATTCTAGTATGGGGATCTGCTACAGCAAATAATATTAACCACTTAGATATTGCTCAGAAGAGCATTATAAAAACCATACTAAAATTACCCATCAGAACCCCCTCAAAAGATATTTTTAAGTGTTTTGACATTCTAAATTTAAAACAAATATATGCCAAGAATATTTTATTACATCATTTTAAAAACAGAAAATCTCCTAATGAAACTCGGATACATAATACAAGAGCCTCAAAAAGGGATATACGAGATGTTCCAAAATTCAAGACAAGTTTTGGCCAAAGAAACCACATATATCTGGCAACCAAACTTTACAACATCCTTCCTCCAAGTTTGAAAAAGATAGAAAAGATAAATAAACTTAAGGAAAAAATCAAAACATGGGTGAAAGAAATTAATGCAGACATACTAGAAAATGTATTAAAAACATCATAGAAACTAAATAACAGAAAATCAAAGAAATCTACCAGTCCGCCTCAGCACAGGACTACCTAGTGAGGAGGACTAAGAAGAAACCATATGAATTAAATATTATAGATTTTTATATAATGTAACTCTCATCAAACCTTATTGAATAGACACTAATTAAAAAAAAAAATCTGTGTTTATTCTTCTTTCTGAAAGTTTTAATATGGACAATTTATCTAGTAAGTAGTTATAATCAATGTTTTCTACAGGAATATGCAATTTATAGTTTATACACTTCAGGAACGTATGTTGAATCTTTTCAATGTTATCGGAATGAATATTGTAAAAGGGTGACCATAACATAGAGTTATACTCTAGTTGGCATCTAACAAGGGTTTTGTACAACATGATAAATGTGCCTAAATTATTGAAGTCTTTTGAAATTCTCAAAACAAATCCTAGAGTCTTATAAGCCTTATTGATAATGTTATTAATATGATACACAAAAGTTAGTTTGCTATCGAACAATATATCTAGGTCAATAATTTCACTGACGCAATTTAAGTTTTTATCATTTAATGTATATTGAAAAAATATTGGATTATTTATTCTGTAAAAATTAAAAAAAATTTATAATTCCACTTCTCCTATGAAACACATAACATCCAAAAGCCATTAAACGTTTATAATCCGATCTCACCCGACTCCCCACTACCCACTATCTCTCCCTACCTACCACCATTGATAAGTGCGGCTTAAGGACCTCCTCCCAGAGGAGCCGAGCTAACCACTACAGCCTCCTTCACCTCTAGGCTGCAGCCCCTAGGCCGGAGGTATCTGCCTGGCTGTGAGGGATTACCTCCGATAAAAAGAACAATCCCAATTCCATCCAATCCGGGAGTGAAATCCCCGATCACATTTTTACAGATTTTTTTCACAACTCGAGCCCTGCTTAAGTGGGACAGTATATTGATCAATGGAAGAGTTATTTCTAAATTCAAGAACAAAAAATCTAGAAGACAACCTATAAGATTTTTAATTTAGACGGAGATAACGCGCCATGTCGCTTTTCCTGCAAGTATAGTCATATTGTTTTATGTTTGTTATTATTTTTTACTATATCTACAAAAAAAAATTAAATAACAATAATTGCTATTTTTGTTATTTGTTTTTGGGGTATTATGCCGTGCTGCGCTAACTCCTTCTTTAGCCAACGTTTCGGACAGCATTGCAGCGTCCATCATCAGGGCAGATGTGTTATTTGAGGTTGTGTTAAAATGTGAGCTTATGTATGAGGTTGTGATACCGTGTTG
This sequence comes from Hesperophylax consimilis, assembly GCF_061612785.1. Taxonomy (NCBI): domain Eukaryota; kingdom Metazoa; phylum Arthropoda; class Insecta; order Trichoptera; family Limnephilidae; genus Hesperophylax; species Hesperophylax consimilis. The sequence continues at coordinate 7,403,813 of NC_142857.1, forward strand.
CCAGCTCCAACCCTCTGAGCTAATAGTAACGTATCATTTTATTTTTCATTTTTTTTATTTAATGTGGTTTTCTTCGTTTAGCTCTGGTGTATCCGTCAATTACCGGATACCAAGAACTATTAAGCTTAGCTCCATCGTCTCTATTAATGTTTACGGGATTTTTATGAATTTCAATGGCCTCCGTAATCAGCCGTGCTCTATAAGTTTTCGGTCTCCCCAGGATTTCAGGAACAAATCCAAAGTAATGCCCGGTGTCAATCAAATGCTCGGCAATTGCCGATTTGTCAGGGTGGCCGAGTTTACAAGCTCTGAAGTGTTCTGAAATCCTTTTGGAGATAGTCCGCTCTGTCTGGCCTACATAGACCTTGTCACATCCGGAACAGCTGAGTTTATACACTCCATCTGTTTCCAGAGGAAACTTAGTCTTTGCAGACCTCAGTAAGTCCTGTATCTTTGTTGTTGTTCCGAAGACAGTCTTGATATTTTCCTTTCTCAATAGCCTGGCAATTTTGTCTGTCACATTGTGCACATAAGGCAGGAAGGCACAGCCTTTCGACTCTTGTTCAATTCTGTCTTCGTTTGGTGCAGATTTGGCTCTTATGATTTGCCTTGTCTGACTTGCTGGGTAGCCGTTACGCTCCAGTGCATCGGTCAGCTTCGTAAGTTCCGCTCCGATTTTATGTTCTTCACATATTCTGGTCGCTCGGGTCACCAATGTATGGATAAGTCCTCTCTTCTGCGCTGGGTGGTGGTGCGAATCAGCGTGTAAGTACCGATTCGTATGGGTTGGTTTCCTATATACAGTATGCCCTAGGCTACCATCGTGTTTCCGCATCACCTCCACATCTAAAAAGGGCAGGAGCACAACCTCAAATAACACATCTGCCCTGATGATGGACACTGCAATACTGTCCGAAACGTTGGCTAAAGAAGGAGTTAGCGCAACACGGCATAATACCCCAAAAACAAATAACAAAAATACTTTTGGCCGTGAAAATCTTAAATCATATAATAATTGCTATTATTCAATGTCTTTACAAAGTTATTAATTCAAATTATTAATTTTCAAAACAGCTTCATTTAATGACCTTTATTGAAATTTTAAAAAATCGGGATTTACTTTAAAGGGTAATAATTTTCGAAATTTTACTCTGAAATCAATGGTGGCATTATGTAGGTAAAAAAAAATAAATAAATTTGTTTTTCATTTTAAGTACCCATAATATACATAAATGACCAATTTAAGTTAAGGTGTTTCACAAAAATTCAAAAAATGTAACATTTTCATCACGTTTGTCTGCTGATCACAACATGATTGCCATTTGAAAACAATTGTGATAACCTAACCTAACCTTAACCAACGAATAACTAGGTACAGTTGTGGATATTCTCACCATTGCCCTAGTAAATTAACTGCCTCGCAGAAACAAATTCAAACACAAAGTATTATTTAATTTTTAACGGTGTGAACCCAAATGTAACCCTTTTCCCCACATGTATGTTTGTATATGTTATATGTGTATTATGCCAAATATTGTTTTCTAATTTTCTTTATAGCTTTTGCAATGGTTTGTATACTGTTTTTAAAAATAAAAATAACGAAATCAATTAACATGTACAGCCTTACTAAAAAAATCACTTCGCCACCGTTAAAGGGTGTTTTTGTTACATATTGTATAAAGACTGTAAAAGTTTAGATTCGAGTTGGTACTAATAAAAGACGGCCCTTCAGAATATAAGCGTTGTTTGATATGGCGTAAGCTGTATTTAGTGACTTAATCTGATAAACAACAAGGTGATCATAACCTTCCTCTTTCGCATCATGATCCCACAATAATGATTTATTTATTACTCATTATAATGCAAATATAAGATTTTTATACCTTCTAACAAATCGAGTCTTTAATTAACACTTTCCCATCGGGTAGGCAGATATTATAGAGTTCCACTAAACTCTATATTGGAACACACTTGATTAACTCCTTGATTTATTAACATTCATACGTGTTCTTTTTTCTCACAATCACTTTTCTGTTCTACTTACTGGTTTCCCGGGTTGTCCCCGACTTTCTTTCCCCTAATTTATCCTCCCAACGCTCATTTCTAGGTCCATTTAAGTTTATTTCCCCAGAGAAAAGCAATATTGCCGTAATCACTCCAATCACTTTATTTTCATTACATTTTTTCTGTCGATTTGTCTGGGTCCCGTTACGATTGTTTAAATTTTAATATTATTTTCTAATGCGTAACTTTTTTATCCTTCTGTAAAATTACACTTTTGCAGCAATATTACAACTGTAGATATTTATTACTTTCATATGAAAATAACATATTTATTTTTGGTGTAGATTTTATGTCAAGAATGTTTATAATAATGGAAGATTTACATTCAAAACAATTTGTTTCTGAAAAGATGTTAGAAAAATATGTGTACCATCTTTTAGTCGTTCAAATGATTTTAGGAAAATAGTGAGAAGTGTCGTTAGGCTTAGATCGTATTTATACAAAATTCTATTAAAAAGCACGTAAATACCTACGTTGTGCACAAAAATAGATATTAAAGTGATGTTGAATATTATATATTATAGACCTGGTATGTCAGTCCATCCTTATCCTCGCTATGTACCACATTCCTCGCCTAAATTTAAGCGAGCTAAATCGGCCGCTCTTTGATCCTTGATTAGCCGCAGATAGTTCATTTTATAGATGCTGAGGCGTTAGTAGTTACACATGTCGAATTTGACATTTACGTAAATAATTGCAATCTTGCATGTCACTAAAATTTACGTATATTACCTAATTTTATCAGTATGGATTAGAGATGCAACGAATAGCGACTTGGTCGAATACTGAATATTTGGCAGCGCTCTCGGTCACCCGAAGCACCGAATCCCATAATGATTTTCACGAGCCAGTTAGAAAAGAAACACCAATGAGAATGATATAACGTTTAAAGAAATACACTAAAGTTTCTGGAACTGTTTTGATGTAGTCGCTACTGCCAATATGTAAATTGAGGGGTTGGAGAAAAGTGCAATTGCAAATGAGATGAATATTTTTTTATTTGAAGAGTGCTTGTCACAATGTCTTACAATTGGTACTCTGCAAACGCAAAACAATATCTAAACGTTATAATTTATCTTTTGCCACCTATAGTGGCATAAGTGTCTATAGTGAGAGACGTTTTCAAAAGCTGTTATAGTCTAAGAAGAAAAACGCAATCGTTTGCTACAAGCAACGACGAAAAACTGGTTTTTATTCACCACGATTTGCTACGAGTATGTTGATGTTATTAATTGATAATCACTCTAAAATAGTTAGATAATGTATTACTATCGCTGATAGATGAAACCATAATCAATGATCAGATGATCATATCTACAATGATCTATGTTATTACTAAACTATATAGATGGATACGATAGATGGCCTTAATTCTGACTCATTCTGATAATTACTTTGACACGCTTCCAAGTTCAAGTTGTCAGATGATATTATTTGTCAACAATAGAGAAAATTGAGTATCGCGCAGTGATAAATACCTTAAGGCGATGCACTACGTCGTGTAATATTTTGAATCGAGCCGCTATCAATAACACACCTTACTTAGATGGCAATAAGGCTTAAGTTCCCGCTTCACACCATCCACCTTTGATTTATGCAAGAAAAAAACATGGCCAAAAAGTGCCTTTTATTTTATTTTGTGGATGTTCAGGCACCAATATTTAAATGTTCTTCGATCATTTTATAAATAACTTAATTTGCCACATTATACAAAAAAACCATAACCGAAAATGAGTTCGTAAGTAGGAGATTTTGAACTTTAAAGAAGTTTTCACAGGCCTATACATTATTTTTTTCTGGGCTTATAAAAAGACTTATCTAAAAAACACGCGATTATTTCAAAGGCCAGGATGTATTCTACTCGCAGTATACAGTACATTTGATTTCAAATTACTACGTAGTGCATCGCCTTAATTTGAAAGGAAAGAAGACTCAGGAAATAAAAGACAAGTAAGACTCTATGTACAGTGAAACCTCCTATTTATTTACAATGGTCAATCATTGGTTGGCCGGGTACAAACATGGTCGTACGAGAATTTTCGACAATGAACATTCCAGGCGCCTGAAAACCGCTACAACTAAAGAAATTGTTGATTTAGTGCATTAAAATGTGATGAAAAATCGTCGATTGGCTTGTTGGATATAATCCAAAATCAATCAATTATCAATTATCCAAATTTATAAAGATAATATAATCAAAAAATTTGAAACCCACTTATCTAAAAGATATCAATACAATATCAAAATTCCAAAATGTTATACCAAACAAACGCAAAAAAACTATAAATATTTAGGAATAAAGTATTTCAACAACCTTCCGATTGAAATAAAGAAATTAAAGAATATTAACATACTTAAACTAAAACTGAAGTTACTCTTTCAGAAATAATTAACTAAATAATTGCTTGTTTTTCCCTTCATTGACATTATTATTTATCAGTCTATACTCATCTCCACTGTATTTAGATTTTGTCTCTTTACATATTGTTCCTACCATATATATACTTACTTATAGCATAATGATATTCTATTTTTCTTATAATTAGTGTAACTCTCTCACCAAGTACAAGAACCAGTTTCTTCATTGGTGAGATTGCGAACATAAATATATTTTGTAATGTAAATATATTTTTTATGTACTTATATTATATCCTGTACCCACTTATATATATTAAATTAAAAAAAAATCATCTGCCCATATATATATATCTTGGCCTGTATCAGTTGCAGGGATACTATTTCTTGACTACGTCGAGAAATAAATTTTGTTTTGTTTTCTTAAAAAGGCCGAAAACTTTTCAAATGGCCCTCGTAGATTCCATATGAGACAACCAATTTTCAATATCTTATGCTACAATTCACATTTTCATGTAAAAAATGTTAGTATTTTGAGAAGTATGGTGATTTGAATGAGTGGGATAAACGGATAATGAATTCCAAATTTGTAGGCCCAGTCGCTGATAGAATTTTTAAGTGGATCGAAAATCATTTCTGAGTTCGTTTTGATTTCTTAGCCTCTTATTTTGCTATCTCTTTTTTGTGGTCGGAGCGATTTTATCGAGGTAAATTATGGGGTTACTTTTTGGAAATGATAACGTGCAATAATATATTGGTTGTTTTCAGTGGTGCGGAACCTCATTGTTTTAAATCCTTTTGCCAATAGTCTTACAGTGTACGTTAATCCAATTTTATCTATCTATCTTTTATATTCCGGGGGTAAAGTGCACTAACTTTGGTGGGTGATTCTACAAGATTTTAGAAGCAGAAAAGATGGATAACTTTTTTGGAAATTAGTGTACTTTTAAATAAAAATATGAAATTTTTGCATACAAGTAGGAATTTTGAAAAAAGTTATTTTTCTTTATTACTTCTACCATCCTCTAGAATCACCTCCCTAAGTAAGTGAACTTTACACCTGGATACCCTATCCAAATAAATAAACATGTTCATTTGTTAAAAATCTTAATCTCCGAAAGTTCTTCACCCATTGCTTTGAAATTTTGACACAACTTTGCATTCGAATACGCGTGTGTTTTTATATACCTATATTATACAGATCATAGATGTCATCTATGACAGGTAAAATCATCATTAAAAAAAACAGCGCCATCTGTTTGACGTAAAAGCAACACGCGCTATTGTTCTCTATCTGCAGAAAAACTGAGCCACACCAATGCGTGGCGGGGTATATATAAATAAAAATAGAAATGTTCGTTTGTTTAAAATCTTAAATCTCCCAAAGATCTTCACCGTTTCCTTTGAAATTTTTACACAACGCTGTATTCGAATACAGGTGGTTTTTTATATACACATTTATTATTTATTTATTATTATTACATTTATTACATACAAGATATACAAATATAAAAGGAAGCTTTGACTGTCCAACTAGGAAGTTTCCCGTTTTAGGACAGTCAAATTGGCAGGTTGCGTGTACATAATTCCAGGTAGGTACATGTAAAATATAAAATAAAATTAAAATATAACATATAAATGTAAGAAAGAAAAATAGAAAGAAAATATTTTTTTAGGAAAATACAATTTAGCAGTAATAAACAATAAAATCCAGATAGGTACATGTAAAATATAAAATAAAAATATAATATATCAATGTAAGAAAGAAAAATAAAAAAATATTTTTTAGGTAAATACAAAATACAAAATCGAGGAAATCAACTCAGACTACGTTTTTTAATAATTTTTCGGAATCTGTCCTACCTAAGTCTAATAACCATTTAGTAATTTTAGTACCGAAGGCTGATAATTCACACAGTTTAAATTGAGAGGGGATTTTGTTGTATATTTTTGGTCCCAGGTATGAGAAAACTTTTTGATAAGCCGCAGTATTGCTAGTTGGAATAGAAAGGTCGTTTCTGCTCTTACTTCTGGTGTGATGATTATGATCGACTGTTATCGTTTTGTTTTTATTTTTGTGGACGCAGATTGTTATTTTTTTTATGTAACACTGTCGAACATCAAGCACATTAAACTCCTTGAAGAGAGCGTCGCTCGAGTATCTGAAGGGTTTCTTCATAATGACGCGTAGAATGGATTTCTGTGCCTTCAGTAGCGGGTATAATATTGTTAATCCTGTTCCACCCCATCCAATGCAACCGTAGGTTATGACGGAGTTACAGAGCCCGTAGTATATTTTTTTAATGTCTTGAGTTTTTATAATTTCCCGCAATGCTATAAATATATAAATAAGCTTGCGCACTTTATTAGCTGTGTTTTCAATTTGTTGTTTCCATTTAAGATGGTTATCCACTATTATACCTAAATATTTAATAGATTTAACACATTCAAGGGTTTCGCATTTACAAGTATGGTTATTATTTCCAAGGCTACACTTAATATTATGTATTGTGAGGTGATGAGGTGTTTTGGGTTGACCTGCAAGGGTAGCGCTAAATGTGAGATATTTTGTTTTTTGTATGTTTAGTGTAAGCAAATTACTGTCTAGCCACTGTTTTACTCTGTTTATACCTGTGTTCGCAAGGTGGTGTGTTTCTATCCAATCATCTCCTTCAAACAAAATAACTGTATCGTCAGCGAACGTGATAATTTTGCCACCAATGTGTTGGTTACAAAGTTCGTTTATGTATATAATAAAGAGAAGGGGCCCAAGTGTACTTCCTTGTGGTACCCCAAAAGTGTATTTTAGTGAAGTGCTAATATCCTCGTTAATTCTGGTTTGTTGAAATCTATTAGATATATAAATTTCTATCCATTGAAAAGCTTTTCCTTTTATTCCTATATTTCTAAGTCTCTGTAAAAGAATTTTATGAGATATTGTGTCAAATGCCTTGGCCAGGTCCAGGAAAAGGGCAATAGTTTTCTTGCCACGGTTCATATTCCCTGCAATAGTTTCAGTGAGACATGCGATGGCATCATCCGTTCCCTTACCCGACCGAAAGCCGTATTGGTTAGGACTTAGAATGTTATGTTTCTCCACATAATCGTTTAACCTAGTTTTTAAAAGCTTTTCAATGACTTTGGATATCGCGCTTAATAGTGATATTGGCCTATAGTTTTCTACAAGAGATTTAGGTCCATTTTTGCGAATTGGGACAATTATTGATTTTTTGAAGTGATCAGGAAATATTCCTGATGCAAAACTTAAGTTGTAAATATATGATAGCGGAGCAGAAATCTGATTTTTAATTTTTTTTAGTATTTGTGTATTTAGACTATCTGGAATATCTGGAACATATTATATAGATTTTTAAAACAGCGCCATCTGTTTGATGTAAAAGCAACATATATAGTGTATAGCTAGTTTATAATTTTTTGTTTAAGTGCCTTAAATTTTATGCTGTATTCTTTCAATTTTATGTCAATGTGTTTAATTGTATATGACTACAGAGATTAATTCTATTCAAGAATGCTTCTGACTGATGGTATGAAAAGCGTTTAAGGCGATGCACTACGTCGAGTAATATTTTAAATTGAGCCACAATCAATAACAACCCTTACGTAGATGGCGATAAGGTTTAAATTCCCGCTTAACACCATCCGCCTGTTTTGAATTATGCAAGAAAAAAACATGGCCAAAAAGAGCCTTTTATTTTATTTTGTGGAAGTTCAGGCATAAATATTTAATATTTTTTCTATCATTATAAAATAACTTAATTTTCCACATTATACAATAAAATTCTAACCGAAAATGGGTTAGTAAGTAGGAGATTTTGAACTTTAAAGCAGTTTTCATAGGCCTTTACATTATTTTTTTCTGGGCTTATAAAAAGACTTATCTAAAAAATACTCGACCATTTCAAAAGCCAAGATATATTCTACTCGCAGTATTTAATTAAAGTATCTGAAACATTTCTAGGCGACCAAATTTTCAAACCAAAAACACATGATTTTGCATTACTACGTATGGCATCGCCTTAAAGTATTTCGATACAAAACCGAGATATTATACGGTTGTGCGTCGTCACGCGGTGATTTTACTTTATGGATACACTCTAAGGACTTTCAACTGTATTAGCAAAAACCATTATCTAGCCCGTAATGTCGAAAGACAACACATTACAATGAGTAAACGAAGGTAGGGCTAGATAACATGCTAAGTGATACTACGTCGATAAAGGTTGAACGTCTTATGGGTTGTTTTAGGGTCATTAGAAAGATCAACAAGGGCTGAAACTAACTGTTGCGAATGTGTTAATTGGATATGGAAGACAAGGTCCTTATAATATACTGAATATCCTTATATCATACCAGTATGTTACGAGGGAATTTGAAATGATTTTTTTAATATATCTGTTTTTAATATTTTAAATATGTGATACCGCACAAAAGTTTCAAGCGTTCAAAACCAATGAAACTATGTCAGCCACAATTTGGCAATTCGACCTGATTATTCAATGACTAAACATTTAAGCGGTGGTCTCGTACCAGGGTAATACTGAAAGTATCTTGCACTACAAAACAATTTACAAAAAAGCATTTATTATTGAAGAAGAAGATAGTACTGATAAATCTGAATGAAACATAAAACAGAATAAGACTATAAAAAGTTAACACTCTCAGACTGAATGCTGTAGAAATGAGATCCCTTAGGCGTATGTGTGGTAAAACCATCTATGATCGCGTGAGTAATGTGGAAATCCACAAAGAATGCAAAGCTGATGTAAGCGTAATGAGTAAGATCTAGAAAGGAACGCTTAGATGGTTTGGGCATGTAGAGCGAATGAGCAAAGAAAGAAGTGTAAAGAGAATATACGATGCATATTTGAATTGTAGCAGAAGTCAGGGACGCCCGAGGAAGACATGGCACGACCAAGTGAATCAGATACCTACTTGAGTCGAGCCATGTCAAAAGTCAGAATAATAGAAGAGTACGTATGAGACGTTGTAAGAATGTGAATGAGGCAAGAAGTGTGTGTCAAGACCGAGTTGTTTGGCGATCCGTAATCTCTGCCTACCCCTGCGGGGAAACGGCGTGATGGTTAGTTAGTTAGATAGTTAGTCTCAACTGGGAATCGAACCCATAATCTCTGTCTTAACTACAACTACTCGGCCATTGGGACCTAATTATTTTACGTCAATAATATCGATCTCATATTTCAAATACAGAATCAATAATATTAACTTCAACTAATATTTTCCTTATTTTTGGCTGCTATATTTTTTAAAGAATTTTTTATTGAGACCGTTACCTTTTTATATTCCTATGTATTTCGTCACGCCGTTTGCTTTGACAGGCCGTGTGCTAACCAATCGTATCGTCAGAATTTGAACTGTGTAGTTTAAGTTCGCACACATCAGCTATAACCACGGAGGGCCGTGAGCCGAACTGTCGCACAAAAACCTTCGTCCTGTCAAAACACCATCGCTGGTTCTTTATCGGAATAATAACTTTATAAGTATTTATTGCAGTTTAATTTAAAATAACGAGTGCTAACGAACCAAAATCCCGTTCCAGTGCTGACAGATGAGTCTCACCATGCAGATTTCACCATCGCCACCCGGTAAGTTGATTGTGAATTAACCTTATGTATTGTGTTTTCGCATTCGCCTGTCACAAGCCATAGACTGCATTTATGCTTTATCTGTATGGAATAGCCCTTTAAAGCACGGCTATTCAAACCCTTGTTCGTTCCTCGAACACTATGTCTTGTTCTGTCTCATGTTTCCTTAAGATTTATTGATATTATCTTCGTCTTCCATAATATACATATTAAATTGATGGGTAAAATTAAGCAAATAATAATTTATTTCAATTCCTATGTACGCGAGTTAAACAATTGGGTGGAAGATACTCTAAGTATTGCCCTGGTAAAGTTGAGATTAATTGGGACTTGTGTGCGGTAATAAGCTTACTCCTCTACCACATTTCCAATACATTATAAATTTGGCTATACACCGTATGAAAATCTCAACATCCAAATACTGGCTCGTGTAATATGGGCTTCACGGAACTTTTCCGCCACCTACACGAAAATATACTTCGTGACACAATACTCCCGAAATAAGGATGGTAATATTTTCATTCTATCTCACGGATTTCACTCTCTGAATGCTGAATCCCATTATTTTATAATACGTAATAAAACTATACTTCCAGCACACCGACTTCATGCAATCTCCACGCAGGGGTGGGCAGAGAGGTGAGAGGATTATAGGCACATTATTTCGGTTCTGACATACAATTTCCACATTCACATTTTCCGCAGTTTTTCCAACACGTTGTGAATGTTAATTTCCACGCAGAATCAAGCAGGCACTTGCGTATTTTTTTGTTAAAAATTTTTTCGCTTTTGGTTGGTTTCTCGTTTCACTTTTATGGCTGTCTAGCGTCGTTGGCCAACGTTTTAGAGCAGTGCTTCTCAAAGAGGTTTGAGAGATCTCGGGTGAAAGTCTCAAGGGTAACGGGATAGTGAAGGGCAGTAATGGGATAGCAAGGGCAATAAGAAGGTGAAAAAAATGAACTGTATGTCTTTTAGAGCAGTGATTCCCAAAGTGGGTGGTTTTAGAGATCCTGGGAGGTAGTCTCAAGGGTAATAGGATATTGGAGAGCAGTTAAGGTGCTGCGAGGGTAATACGAAGGTGCTGAAATAAGAATTGTGTTTTAGAACAGTGATTCCCAAAATGGGGGGCGATAAGAGGGTTAACTATTGTTTCAGTACTTTATTAGTACTAATATATATATATTTTTTTTGTTTTTTTTTAAAAGAAAGACAAACATTAAAAAAAAACATTAAACATTAAACATAAAACATTAAACATTTTTTAAACAAAAAAACAAACATATTACTAACTTTTATATTATTCTGTGGTCATCCATAATATACAGGTTGTAACAGAATTTTTTAAACAATTTGGAGTAAAAATAAAGATTTCATTTTGCTGTCCGATGATATTTTTTTCAATTAAAAAGAAAACAAGGTTTTTTCCATCACACGGTGCACCTGAGTAGTTGGGTTCAGCCTAGGAGGTCACGTGATACGCACTCCGTCTCATGCAGCAGCACGGTAACAGAGGAGAGAGAGTGAGTACGTGATTCTGTCGCGGGTGTAGAAGTGATATCAGTGACAACGTGTGATAGAAATTTGTTTGTGGCTGATCACAACCGTCTGGATCCAGTGAGAATATGGGATCACCAATTAGGGTATGTTGTATGACTGAAGATAGTGGGGAGGTGAAGGAAAGTGAGAAGATGACAGTGCTGAAGTGCCTGTCTATTTAAATCTGGTCACAGTTAAGACCATTTCACGAAAGGTTTTGATTCTAACTAGGGCTATAATGAAAGGAATCGTGCCTCAAATATACCATAGTATATTACTGTAAGCGGGAGCTTACAGTAATATACTATGGTATACCCATACCCGATTCATAACAAGTTTCTCGCTAACCCTTTAAATTTATAAGTTCCATAAAATATATATTTTTGAAGATAATATCTATATATTTGTTATGGAAAAATCGCAAAGTAAGCTCTGACAAATATTAAAAACACTTTTCGTTCTGTCATATGTTGAAAAAATTGACAGTTTATCTTTGAATGCAACTAAATCAGTTTTAGAGAGATTTTCGCTCTATTTCAAACGAAACGTGTTTTATGAAATATTTTCACCTTTTCATTCTTCATTTTTTACATTTGTATTTATATATATTCCCTTTCAAACCATCTTTAGACACTTACTACGGAGCCTTAAGGGTAAAATTAAAATTATTCGTAAGCTGCTCGTTCGTAAATGCAATTATTTTTATTATTTTAGAAGAACATACTTTTTGCAAGTTATACTTCAAAATATAAATACGAATTGTCTGTTTGCGCCTGGACAATACACACGCGGTATATGAATACGAATAAATAGTTTAGTCGGTATACAAACTTAGTTCTTTATACATGTACACAAATACAATTTAGTATCGGTGATTCAAACCAATAAAGTATCGGTGATTTAAACCATTAATGTATTTTTTTTAAGGAATTCAGTTTTTATACGGGCAAGACCATTCATACATATTCATGTACCGTATGTTCAGGCGAAACAAAAAATTCACATTAAAATATTATAACATATCTTACAAAAAGGATTTTTCCTAAAATAATTAAACTAGCGCCATCTATGAAAGAGCAGATGATGAATTATTTTAACGACATCCTTAAATAAATAATTTATGAAATAATTTAAATTAATAAAATAAAATTTTACTTCTGGACGCCCGGCTTTAAACCCGCGACCTCCGGATTCCTAGCCGAGGATCGTAACCACTCAACCATGGAAACTGCCAAGGAGGCTTGTAAAATAAAGTTATGTGAAAATATTCTGTCTCCCAGAACTGACAAAATGTATTTTTAATTGTCTTGTTTGTCATATTTCACATTTTAGAAATATTTTACCTTCATTTTATTTAACCGCTTCATGCTTTAAACGAGTCACGCTCGCGCGCATGCGTTCCAATTTCTGCTAGCCCGAGTGACGCTCGCCAGTTTCGACTTGCAGCGTTTTATTTTTAGCTAACACGAGTAACGCTCGTGAAAGTTAGCGATGTATTTTACACAGTTTGAATTTGCCTGCATTTGAGATTGGTCGTATTTTTGAGCTGCTTATTTCGTTCTTATTTATATTTTAATTTAAAAATGTACAAACTTCGAATAAAATATTTTAAACAACCTGATTTTTTTTAAATACTTTTTATTTAAAAAAAACTAGCATTAAGTGGTTAAGCTCTTCATTTTATGCGGCTCTTCAATAATTGATTTTTAGTCTGCGGCTTTGTTCAAATGACATGAAATATGCGGCCCGGTTGAGAAGCCCTGCTTCCGAACACTCCTGTGTGCTGTGGTAAAAGGGCCGCGGGCCTGATCAACCTCGTTTGCCCTGGCAGATCCAATATGGCGAAACATCACTGCCTCCCGCAGTCGCTAGTGGGGCTGACAGTTGTCACATTTACTCTTTGATACCTGTCGATAATGGCGTGTGCGAGAAATTCTACGAATTTATCAAACGTCGTTGACTTTCCTATGTCTTAAAGCTCCCATCAGTACACGTGCTCCTATATTGATCTTGTACCTAACGAAAAAAAAAACTTTGTTTAAGCAAAAAATTCTCCAAAGCTAGTAGTCCACAATGAAGACCTGATAACTACTTGATTATAAAAAAAATAATAATATATTTCACAACAAATTATAGGTACAGGATTTTCCAATAAAAGGTGTTATTTTGATATTCAATCGTAAAAGATCGATGGTTTCGTTGCTTGTGTGGCACGTAGCGCCGCTTTGTTGAAAGTAAACGTTGTCCAGATCAAAACCATCCAATTTCGGCCATAAAAAATCATTAATCATCTCTCGATAGCGCAATCCATTCACCGTAACTGTTGCTCCACCCTCATTTTCGAAAAAGTAAGGTCCAATGACTTTGCTGGACCCTAAACCTCACGAAACAGTCACACGTTGAGAATAGAGAGGCTTTTCAACAATAACTCTTGGGTTTTCCGAGCCCCAGATGCGACAATTTTGCTTGTTGACGAAGCCACCGAGGTTGAAATGGGCCTCATCACTCAAGATGATTTGCACTTGATTCACTCAAGTGAATTTTAATAATTTCAATGCGTTTTTGAAGCGTGTATCGTTCCATTTTTATTAATGGCATAGTTTCTACTTGTCAAATGTCAAAAAATGACAGGTTCAAAAGTAATATCTTCCAAAAAAGTGGGCTATTCAAATAACACCTCTTATTGGAAAACCCTGTCAATAAAACATATGCGAAAACTTTGACTAGCCAACTAGGAATGGATCCTGTTTGAGACCAGTCAAATTGACGAATTTGGCTCATAACATAATTTAATATTGCATTGTTTAGTTATTGTTATATCTGCCTTACTTTGCATATTTAAGTGTTGGGAACTCTTTGTTAAAAGTAAAAATTTCTAATTATAATTGTGTTTATTTACGTTACAAATAATAGGTCTGGATTTAGCTACACTGTTCATTACCCGAGGGTTGATAATTCTCTGTTTCGAGAAGCTTGTTCCCTGTCAATCTCATCTCACAAGTAATTGTTACACTCTAGCGAAATCTATCGTACTCTGGAGTAAGCTTTATGACTAGCGCCATCTATCGCTTAAATACTCAACTTATTACCATAAATCACAATTATAGAACATATTATTTTATAAAAGGAAAAAGGAGTTTAGATTGAATTCCTTTTAGAAGCTTTAGTCAAATATACAATTTCATACTTATAAGAATAAGCGAAAAGAAAAAAAAATATCTTAAAATACAAAAATTAGTATCGAATGCTTATGTTTGACAATAGATGTATGTTTGGTTATTTAAATCGCTTGCATAAATCGAAAAACAAAACATTCTTCAAGCGTGATAACAAAATATAATAATTAACAACAATGACGTGTCCCTCGGCTTTAGGAGCATGCAAAGAAACTCAAAAAGATGCGTCACGAAAAGGATGCTGCACATAATTAAAAACAAAATTGAATATTTATCTTAAGTAATTGTATAAAAACGCGATATGAGACGATGGTTGATAACCAAATGTTTTTTTTTCGATTTCCTTGCTTCATTTTTTAATCCTATTGAGATATTTTCCCTTAGAGCACTTAATATAAAATAAAACTTTCAAAGTAAATAAAAGCCAGGTGGTAGTAATAAAAAGACAGATCACCGTAGAAGTTGTAAGGTAGAACAATGGGAAAGGTAGTGTTATAAGTTTATAATCTAGTTGGCAGTAAGTCCTGAAATTGGCAGAGGAAGGACGAAAGCAGATTGAATGCTGTAGAAATTAAATGTGGCAAAGAGTGCAAGGATGGTGCAAGCGTAATACGAAAGATTAAGAAAGATTTGAGCATGTAGAGCGAATAAACAAAGAAAGGAGTGTGAGATGAATTGTCGGGGACATCTGAGGAGGACATGGCAAGATTAAGTGAACCAGATCCGACAAGAGTTGGAATAACACAAGATTATGAATGAGTGTGAATGACGTTAGGAGTGTGTTCCAAGACCGAGTTGTTTGGCAGTCTGTACGTTCTTCCTATCCCTGCGGAGAAACGGCGTGATGGTTGGTTACAAGGTTAGTTGTTTGGGCGCCACTTTACTTAGTACACTCCCTTTCGTAATGGTTAGATCTACGCTTAAATAATCAAGAAGCTGTGAAAATAAATATATACATAAAAATAAAACTAGAACATTTATTAAATAAACAATTAGATTTATTTATTAGCACAACTTTTGGCATAAAAACTTTTTTGGAAGCGAAATCTAATGTATACAGAATTACTAGTAATTCAAAATCACTTTATACGAGTACGTCAAGAAGCCCTTCACATATCCAACAGAAACGCTATTTGCAGATTTCGGGGTGCCCCGAGTAGAGGATATCTTCAAGAAAAATACAATTATCCAAATTTATAAAGATAATATAATCAAAAAATTTGAAACACACCTATCAAAAACATATCAATACAATATTAAAATTCCAAAATGTAATACCAAACAAATGCAAAATATCTATACCTATTTAGAAATAAAGTATTTCAACAACCTTCAGATTGAAATAAAGAAATTAAAGGATATTAACATACTTAAACTAAAACTGAAGTTACACTTTCAGAAATAATTAACTAAATAATTGCCTGTTTTTCCCTTTATTGGTATTTATTATCAGTCTATACTCATCTTCACTGTATTTAGATGTTCCTAATTACTCAATAATTAGTATGTAACAGAATACTATATATGTACAACTATATAGATAATCCAAAAGTTTCAATTGTTCCTATTATATGTATACTTACCTATAGCATAATGGTATTCTATTTTTCTTATAATTAGTGTAACTCCCTCACCAACCACAAGAACCAGTTTCTTCATTGGTGAGATTGCGAATATAAATATATTTTGTAACCACATGTACTTATATAACATCCTATCATGTACGTCATTTAGCCAATCGCAGACAAAAAAAAATTCTACAAAAATTAAATGTCATTTTCCACGGCAAAGTCGATTCTGCTATTAAACTGGAATAAACCATTTTCACACTCTACGTTCTTTTGCACTACATTGTCGATTTATCACATAAAGATTTTCTCAATTTATATTCCGACTTCTCATTATCATACACACAATGTACCGAAATCCACGGAGAAATATCACGTCGATATTACACCTAGTATTCTGGAAGCTTTGCCTTAGAATGGCGAGATTGCGGTTGCGAGGAAAATGCGAGAGAGTGCTGCCAATTTTACTCTAATAATTGTACTGATATTGAAAATACGATAAAGAAAAGTAGGAAAATTGTACATTCATTTATTCGAGGATCTGAAGCGAAAGAATTCTTAAGCGTATCGAGTCCAGAGTCAGTCCAAGTATTACTAAACTACATTATTTATGATGAAATACAAACCGGTTTCGGTAAACTGTGTCTTCGTTTGGTGCATCAGGACGTATCCACAAAAGAAATGCTTTTCGAAAATCAAGTATATCATGATCATCAATGAAAATCATCCACATCAAAAATGAGAGTGATATAAACAGATATATTTAACAATAAAATAAAAACACCTTTTGACCCGGAACACTTATTTTATCAGTTATAAATTCACGTCATGGAAGATTCAACACTATTTCAAACTCATAAATTTATAAAATGCTATAATTTGGATAGCTGGATAAATGATACAAAGATCAAAATGAGGTTTGTGGCTATTCACCTAAATATAAGATCACTAAAAAAGAATTTTAATTCATTTATTGCACAAATTAATGACGTTCTGCAGTTTATTGACGTAATCTTTCTAACGGAAATAAATACTAAAAACGAAACAATATCTATGTTCAATATTCCAAACTTCATCGCGATTGCAAATACTCGAGAAAAAAGAAGAGGAGGAGGACTTATCATGTACTTAAAAAACCATCATACTTTTAAAAAAACAAACAATTCTTTTAAAAGCTGCGAGACAATCTGCGGGGAAATAACCACTGTTTGTCAAGATATCATAAACATCCTTGCAGTATATCGTCCGCCGAGCAGCAACAAGAATATATATCTGAAGGAACTAAAGCAAATATTACAAATGACCTCATCTGATTCAAATTACTTGTACTGTGGTGACATTAACTTGAACTTATTGGATACCAAAAATAGTGTAATTACAGAATATCAAAATCTACTCAGTGAAAATGGTTTAGAAAGTGTAATATTAGATGTGACCCGGGATGAAATATTAAACGGTAAAAATGTTTATTCATGTATCGACCATATTGCAATACGTAACCGTTGTAACACTGTATTTTCATGTATTGTAACTAACAAAATATCCGACCATTATATAACAGGAGTAGCAATCGGGAAAGAGGTACTTACAAAGGATTTAAATAAAAAAAGGGAAATCATTGATAGTAAAATGGTATATTCTAAATTAAAACTAGTAAATTGGGGAAAACTATTACAAACTGAATGTCCCTCAGAACTGTACTATAGTTTGAAAAATAAATTTGATAATATTTATTCGTCCTCGAAGAAAGAAATATCATTTGTAAATAATCTTAGGCACAGCAATCCGTGGGTTACTGAAGAAATCAAGAACATGATCAAAAAAAGAGATCATCTTTACCGAAAATGTAAGAATAGCCCAAATAACCCGGTATTTCGTTTGGAATATACTAGACATAGAAACAAAACAAACAAACATATTAATATTACTAAAAACGCATTCCACAAAAATGTAATAAATAGCTTAAACGGAAACCCGAGGAAACTCTGGGACGAAATAAACAAACTAATAGGAAAACCTAAACAAAATTTAGATAAAATAATCCTTCAACATATGGGAAATCAAGGAGACACAAAATTTTTATGCGATAAATTTGCTACAACATTCGTGAATGAAATAAAAGACATTAGACACAATTGTACTACAAAATTTTTAGATCGTAACATGTATACAACTCCTGCTATTATGTCAATGAGATTTAGACCTGTAACAGAAAAAGATATAAAAAAAATAATTAATGATATGGATGTTAAAAAGTCAGAAGGCAACGACCAAATAAGAATTAAAGACCTGAAGTTAATTGCTGATAATATAATTCCAGTCCTTACTAAATTAATTAACCTTTGTGTAAATAAAAGCATCATGCCTGACGAACTTAAAACATCCATCATCAGACCTATTTATAAATCAGGAAATCACAAAGATTTCACAAACTATCGACCAATTGCGATTCTCTCGTGTATTGATAAAATTATTGAAAGAGCTATTTTTAACCAAATACAATTTTTTATAGAAAAAAACAGAATCATAAATCCCATACAGTACGGATTTCAAAAAGAAAAAAGTACTACACAATTACTTTCTAATTTCACTGACCACATAAATTGTCATTTAAATGAAAAATATTACGTTGGAATAATTTTTATAGACTTTAAAAAGGCCTTTGACACATTGGACCATCAAACATTACTAAAGGCAATGGAAGAATGTGGTATTAGAGGTCCTTTAAATAAAATGTTTAAAAATTATCTGTTAAATAGAAAAATTAAAGTTAAAATTGACGGAATTTACAGTGATGAAATGTTAACAGACACTGGAGTAGCAACAGGGTCGATATCGGGACCTACGTGTTATTTAATGCAAGTAAACAGTTTACCTAACGTAATAAAACGTTGTAAATGTTACATGTTTGCAGATGATACTTGCATCATATGTGCTGACAGAAATCTACAAAAAATTGAGGAATTTTTACAAACAGACCTAAATAACATAATTAAATGGTCCCACGACAATGGAATTATTATTAACGCAAAAAAAACAAAATATATGCTTATACACTCTCCATATGCAAGTTGTCAGGATAAAGAACTGCATATAAAAAGTCATTCATACGATTGTTTTCACACAAAAAACCAATCTCTGCCATGTAAATGCCCAAACATAGAAAAAGTTTACCAATATACATACCTTGGTCTTACAATAGATGTCAATTTTAACTGGTCAAATCACATTGAAAATGTATGTAATAGATTAAGATCCATATTAGGGAAATTTTATCACCTAAAAAACTTTGTCAATAAAAATATATTATACTGTATATATAATGCATTAGCGGAATCAATTATAGGATACGGAGTAAATAGTTACGGATTAACGTATAAAACGTACTTAAATAAAATAGAACAATTACAAATCCGTTTCCTAAAATTGATATCGGGCAAAAAAAAATACAATTATGTGTAGGCGATTATAAAAAAATGTTTTCTTTGTGTAATGTGCTCTCTATACATAGTAGGATAGATTACCAACTAACGCTAGATGAATTCTGGAATACAGAATTCAAAAAACCTGTAAACCATAACTACCCTACTAGGCATAGAGAAGCACAAATGTTTATTATTAAAATATCGCAAAATGTATACGGAGATAGAACAAAAAGACATAAAATTCCGGAATTGTTTAACTCATTACCAGAAGATATTAAAAATGAGACATGTCATTCAAAAATAAAAACGAAAATTAGATCGTTCTACCTCCGTCAAACATAAAAACAATTAATATTGTGGTACCAAGATATCAAGTTGAAATTAAATATATTGCTATAAGCTAATAAATAGAAAAAGTGAGAGATTTCTTACAATTAAACTGATTGATCAGTTTTGTAAGATCTAAGTAAGAGAAAATAATGTACAAATAAAAAAAAAAACTGAATAAACACATATAAAAAAAAAAAAAATGAATTATATCTCAGATTCTGTACGTCTAACTTGTACGGATTACTAATAAACGTCTTTTAAATTTTGCACAACTGATAGACAACCATTAACGATACGTAAAATTAAAAAACTCGTTAAGTAATAAGTCTTTATTTAGATTAAAAACTCTTAAATTCAGGAACGAGCGTTTAACACGGCCTGGAGGCCAACTTCTTCTCAGTAATACTTTCAAAATCTCCTGTTTATCGAAACTTCGCAGTTCTATGATGACCTATGTACTACCGACATCTGTCGGATAATTCTGTAACCTCTACATCATATCTATACTAGAGCCATCTATGTTTTGTATCTCGAACTATGACAGAGTGAAAGTAATATATTATAATAAAACAAATAAAAAAACTTTATTAAACTTAATTTTATTTTGACCGTAACCGGTTTCAGCTCGTCAAAGCCATCTTCAGACTGGTACAAAAAGTTAAAGTTAAAGTTTTTTATTTGTTTTATTATAATATATTATAATGGAATTCTACCACGAATTATCGGTCTCAAAAATAGAAATATTACAGAGTGATAGTTTGCATTTTTCGTAACATAGTGTAGGAGAGATAATGGAGGTCAAATTTGAATGCTGCGAATTGACTTAATGATTTTTTGTTTTTGTTCTAATGAAGTCAGAAAATTAAATGAATTTTACTATCATGCAGCATTAATAAGATAATATATATTTTAAATAAAAATGCACTTTTTAAAAACAATAGATTACTCAGACAAACGTCAATACTCCCAACTACGAAATGTAAAAAAAAACAAAGATCATCAGATTCATCACCTAAAAAATAAACAGAGCCAAGCAAACAGACATACTAAATATTCCTTAATTTAATTCTACCTTTGGAAAAAGAAGCTCTGAATTTTTAGCAATTACATTATATAATAAACTCCCTCTCAACATCAAACAAAGGAAAACGAAAAATAACTACATTAAGGACATCAAATCTTGGCTTAGGGAAATATCGGAAGAAGAACTAGCTAATATATTAAAAACATCATCTTAGTCACTGAAAACGCATACTAACATATATAGTCCCCATCAGCACAGGATCTCCTAGTGAGGAGGACTTCAATGATTGTTTTAATTTTTTTTCATGTGCCATACAAAAATGTACCTTATTATTTAAAAAAGTAACTAAATAAAAAAATAAAAACTATAAATATCGTGGAGTAATTTTTTTTAATTAATTACCAGAAAGTATCCGAAATATATTTTTTTAATATTATTTTAATATAGATCATATGGGTTACATTAATACATACATATTTTGCAAAATATAATATTTAGGTTCATAATTGGTCATGTATACCTTATCAGAAAAGAGGAGCTCTTGTGCCTGATAAGGGAGCCACGATTCTTACTTAGATTCTTAAATGTAAACTATATATAATAATATATATATTTTTAAATAACAAAGATGTTAAACTTCACGTTAAAAAATAAACTTAAGTAATAAAAATATAAATTAAGTACTTTGGTGTATTACATAAAAAATAACAAAACTACTCATCCCCCATACAAACAAGCCTTTCTTTACTATGGTGATTTATCTTATGTATAAAATTAGGTGAAATAATAATTACCAAATTTTATGTTAAATACTTAATATTATTTTTTTGAATAAATCTTTTATTTAGCTATAACATATTACATCGTATGTATATTGTCTTTTGGTATCTAGCGTATATGTATCCTCGAACTCCTATTGTAATATTCTGTTATCTACGTAGGTACTAACACGAAAAACTGCAAGTCTTTTATGACGGGTTGTTTCAAAGAATTTGATCAATTCGTAAATTTCAAAGTTGATTTTCAAGTTATATGAAGGTTGTATTCAGGTTTTGTTATTATGTAAGTTTTGAGAAATACCTGGCCAATAATTATATTATAACAGAGCTTGAATCGAACCTTCACAGAACTTGAAAATCATCTATGAAATTTGATGAATTGTTCAAATTCTGTGGAGCAATCCGTCCTTAGCTTCCTTTATATTTATAGGAAGTTCATTGAACATTAACTATTATAAAAAATATTGTTTTGTTTTGCCGATATTTTTTCCTAGGCAGCCTAAAATAGTAGCAGTGTACATCTCATAGTATAGCCATTGTCTGTCATGTATGATCAATGTATGTTAAATGGTTGTTTATCAGTTGTGTAAAATTTAAAACACGTTTTTAGTTAGGGGGACAGTGTTTAGTTGTGAATAAGATATATTTATTACCTCACAAGATTACAAAGATCACAATACATTTTGTTTGGTGTTTTGTCTCTCAGTTTTTTTATTTGCACAAGCTGGATTTGAACCCGCGCTGCTGTGTTTGTAGCATGACTACTCCACCACAAAGGACGACTTTGATTTCTTGTTTTCATTAAACATAATTATTTATAAATATATTATTATTTTTACGGATTTATCGAGTAAATTGAGTTATCTCATCAAAAGCTCAAAAAGCCAAAGCTCCTCTTAAAATTCGGTCCAGTCTTACAGTATAATTATATTAAAGAGTCTAGATAATATATCGTAACAAGGGTCCAGGCAGTCCGGCAGTAAATCAGATTGTCGACTGTCGGGGTTCAGGTCGCGGGTCGTTGTCCGGGCCCGAGCAACCGACCCGGACCCAAGGAATAATGATCGGACCCTTTATCGGCGGTCATTATCAAGTGATTTTAATGGGTGGGCGGTGGAGATACGTGTTAATATCTTCGCTTGTCTGGGGTTTGGAGTTCGTTGAAACCATTATGTAGTCATTCATAACTGTGTTACGAGCGTATATTAATAACGGTGGTAAAAATAAAAAGGGACAACCAAAAAAGAAAATTTTTCAAGAGTCCTAACTGCTCTCAATCGCCTAGAACTAGTGACACTACGGCATCCCCAATTTGAGTAAGTTGTGAGGCTGAAGGTAGTGCTAAAGAAAAGAAGATGAGGAAGTTCCTTGCTAAACAGATCTGGTCACCAAACACGGTTAAAGCCATTTCAAGCAAGCAACGTTTCAGTTCTGAATGGTGATCTTACACCAGGGCGATGCTAATAGACTCTTCCACTTTGGAACGAAATGCAAATATACTAGTTATATTGTTTTTAAATGTGAAAAAAAAATAACGCAAACATTTTTTTAAATTACTTGGGTACGTCGGGATTTGAACCCGCGACCTACAGCTTGCTAGTCGAGAGCAGAGAGAGTTACCCCTCGATCACTGACACCGTTTTACGGTATATATACGTTTGAACATTGTTCTTCTTTATTTTATGATATTATGCATATACTTACTTACCTACATCAGTTCCTATTTTGAAAATGTCAGATTCGATTTAAATAGTCGTCAAGGATGTTACTGAAAGAAGCTATCACCCTGTAATGTTCCCGAAACGTTCTATAATATATTATTTCTAATGAATAAATTGTGTCACAACGCAAATTATTGACAATGACATAAAATGTATTTGGACAACCCGCGACATCCGGATTTGTAGCAAAAGATCGTAACAACTCAACCACGGAGGGGGTCAAAATTTTTTTTGTTTTGTTTTGCCGTTTTCAACGCTTTTTACATAGTAGATAAGTAATAATTAATAACATCTAAGAAAGGTTTTTTACGTGCTTCTTAAAACACAGCCTTATCTCCACATTTTGGCGAGAATAAGTTTAGTCCTGGACTCTTACTGTACCGAAAATAGCATTGCTTTAAATTTATTAAAATCCTGTTAAAAACGTGATGATAGGCCATTTCCTAACTAACTATTAGAACATTCAAAATATATCGAAACACGTGCTCAAGCAGCTGCGTTTATCCTAATGAAACATACTGTCGAAATGCGAAAATATTAAAAATTTTATGAGCACGTTTTCCGACATTCCCATAACACGTTCGTGTTTCATTGGGAATTTGTTAGGAAATCAGTCAATTCATTTGTTGAAGGCCAGTAGTCTCGTTTTCAACCAGAATATAAATAATTTGATCAGATTAGTAATATTTTATACCAGTTAGTGTACTTATAGAACCAATATTTTTTTTTATATATAACATTTCTAATATAAACCATTCTCAGATATTTACATATTTTGATACGTTAATATCAGATTTAAACTTTTATATTTGACTATCTCAAAATTGAGATACAATATCTACATCTACTCAAGTATTTGAGAATGTTTTGAAGCTGGAGAGGGAAGGGGAAGGGGAAGGGGAAGGGGAAGGGGAAGGTTGCTATTTTATCACCATTAATATTTGGTATTTCCCACCTTAAACTAAATTGTTAGCATATAATAATAAACCTTTATGAGAAGGATTCCTCTAAGTAACTCAAATTCTAAATAACTTCGTCATAAAGTAACATCTTAGGGTTCAATGGGGATGGGGTCCCACGTGTAGGTAAATTTTTAGCAGTAAACGTATATAACCAACTCCCACAGTATCAATAAATTCAAAACAAAAAATAACTACATTAAGGACATTAAATCTTGGCTTAAGGAACTAACGGATAAAGAACTTACTAGCATAAAGTTTCTGGAAAACCTTACCCAAAACATGAAGTCGAACCATAGAAGTCGCTGAAAACTTCCAAAACCTAGTCCCCCTCAACACAGGATCTCCTAGTGAAGAGAACTACGAATATAATCAATATCTATTAAACATATATACAAATATACATATTCTTGTAAAAATGTAAAAAAATATGTAAATATAACTATTAAATTAAAAAATAAAAATGTATTTCTCATACTTCTAATTTTAACGGAAAAACTTTTTTTAAAGCACTATTAACAATTTAAAAAATTGTCATTTTGTTTATCACGATACAAAGTATACTTAAAAATTATATTTTTAATTTAATATGACTATTTTCTCTTGTTTATTGATTTTATCTCAATGTGAACAGACTTAATATACAGGAATAGACTTCCCTCAGCTTTTACTAATCTCCAGAATTTGGCTGAATTTAAAAACAAAACAATTTTAAAAAAATTACCATTCGTAAATGTTAACTTCTTTCCAATATTTTATGATAAGCCATATTCTAAAACTTCCGTTAATTTTTTGGTTTCGGTTGCCTCCTTATTGTACCTTTTTACAATGTCTGCTTAGAAGATTCTCATTTCTGAGCACAAACTGCCTCCTGTTTTATATTATGTTTTAGTTTGAATATTCTTTTTTTGTCCTGTCCTGCTGTTTTTGTGTGTAGTGTTTTGTCATCACTTTGTATAAACAGTATATTTAATGTTAAAATATTAGATGTATTTGGTAAGGCACACTGTAAGAATAATTTTAAGAACGTGACCACTGATACTAAATTACCGCTTTTAAGTTTGTTATGGTAAATTATTTTGTAGTTTGTTATGTGGTTATTAGTATTAACATACCTTGCCACTGAAAAAAATTTCAAAGATTTTATTTTTCTATAAGATGAATTAGTAACTTCCATATAATATTTTAATTTTACAATATAACACCATTCTTCACTCACCTCTTCAATTGTCGGCTTTCAGTAATTATTCACGTGTGAAAGATAGTTTTCCGTGTAATATAATATTTTATTCCGCACTTCTGCGTGTCACCATCAACCGTAAATAGCGCATTATTAATGAAGTGTTCCTCTTGTTCGGAATTCCCTGGCAGAATGGAATTCATTCGGGAATTTTCCAGACACGCCTTGATCCGTGATTACAATTTGAATGAATATTTCCAAGAGCTCAAACTGGGAGACTGAAATGTGAGATACCTCCCATCCACCTGCTTTCAGGCTGCCCGTATTAGGGCCTTCAAAAATAGCTAAATAATAACCAATTAGACTTACCGGTTTTTATTTTTATTTTTTACGCACAAAGTTGACATTCTTCAAATGAGACGGGGTTGCTTCTACGACTTATTCTTGAGTTCGACAATTTGCTTGCCTTGTTTATTCCATTCTACAACATGGGTATCTTCAAGACCCATATTCTCTCATTTCTCTCCTCAAAAGGCCCTGAGGGAAATTATTTTCCTGTATGGAGTTAATATAAAAAAGATACTGTCCGATCTCTCTGGTGTAAAACCTCCATTCAGAATTGAAACGTTGCTTGAAGTGGCTTTAACCGTGTTTGGTGACCAGATCTGAGTAGCCAGGTACTTCCTCTTCCTTTTTTCCATCTCTTTCCTTTCCCCACTACCCTCAGCCTCACAACATAACCCCAATTGGAATTGCTATAGTTTCACTGGTGATCGGATAAATCATCACAATGATTATTCATCACATCTTTAAAAAGTTATATAAAGTCATGGAAAGTGATGAAACAAAAACTTTATTAACTTAAGGTTAAGTAGGTTAGGTTAAGTTAAAAAAAAAGTGGGTGTGTCAAGCCTACGCAAGACAGAAGTGAAACTTCTAGTATTCCTCTCTCTCTATTTTCATTTCATCATCTCTATTTTCTCTCTTAGGTTAGTTTGAAAATTAGAGGTTAAATAATTCAACGACGAAGCATGGATTTGCTTTTTCTAATATTTTCTTATAGATGAATGACGTTCGATTAATGTATAGTTCCAAAAATTTTCAATTTATTCACAAGTATACAATATTACATAAATAACAATATTACAATTAAAAATTACAAAGAAATTACAATGACAATGATGTGTTCATCACCTCTATCTCGTCACTACTCATTTTTAACACTGAAATTCTGTACCAAACCGTATGAACCACAATCAATTACGTATTTCACTCGTATTACACTCACGACGCAGTATACTAACCAAGCAGCTGATGCTTGGCGTGGCGCAGTTCGCTGGTGTCTGAGAGAGAGGAAAGAAGAGAAGAGAGAGAACGTTCGTGAGCGGCTCCCACACCTCAACAAGCGCATATGGTGAGAGAGGGACAGTGAACGGTGAGCGGTGGTGGGGGTACCCGCATTTTCGTGTCGATCCTGACTCGGTTTTACTCCGTCCCCGAAAATCCATTACGCGCCTAAAGAAGTTTCACTTCAAAAATCTTCATCGTTTCTAATGACTTTATATCACTTTTTAAAAGTGCATTGAATTGTCACTGTGTTGAGTTATCATGAAACCAGTTTCTTTGGCTCCAAACGGTTGGCAGCAATTGGGAATCTTGTGCGGTATTATCATTGAAAATACATATAAATATAACAAGTAAAAATTAAAATTACCGGTTTTCAGATATTTATAATTTTCGAACATAACCAGTAAACCGGTTAAGAAGCCCTAACTTTTCTTATACTCCGCAGAGTAATGCGCGCCTTTGAGAGAGACCGCCCGATTTATTAGCTTCTTCGAAATTAAACACCGACCGCGCCGCCCGCAGTTTTGCCTCTGCACAGGATGAGTCCTTACATCTTCAACGGGCTTGTTCCAAAGCAAGCACGGATGTACCAAGTATTACATCGATGGCGGCAGATCTTAGCACCGAATAATGAGGCTTGTTCATTATAATTCACTGGGTATTAGAAATAATAATTCTAAACGGTTCAGCGCGTCCTAACCATGTTTTGAGTGAAGTTGTTGTTTTTGTGCTGCCAAAGTTTTAACCGCAGCCGTTCGTATTGTTTATACTTCGGAGAAAACTTTAATTCGATGAAAATTTAAACTTAAACCAGCCGGAACCTACCATAGGTAGATAAGTTAGTTTAACTAAAGCAAAAAATCCGACGAAGTTTGAATTAGCAAAACTCTGGAATGGTAAACTATTATGAAATTTGCACTAATTTATCTACCTTAACTGTTAAGACAGTTCAAATGGCTTGCAGTGTAATTTTCATCAAAAAAATAAAACTAGATGTTTAGTAGCTAAGTAGACAACCTAAGTCTGAACTGTTTTGGACAAATTAGCAAAAGCTCAAAAATCACTACTAAAGGTAATCTTCAAAAAACCATTTAGATATCATAGCGATGCACTATTTGAAGAGTTCAGAGTTCTGGATGTTAGACAACTATACATAAGAAAATTAATTTTAAACACCCATCAACAACGCCACCTCTACCCATCTATTAACCACTCTCACGACACCCGCCACTCACGGAGAAATCCAATTGTACCACTCACAACTAAAACATCTCTCGCTCAAAGACACTTCTCATTCTTAGGTCCAAAACTATACAACTTCATACCTGATGCTTGGAAAAGGGAAAACACAGCTGTTCTTCATAAATTGACCACTAATTGGTTTCATCAATTAGGTAGAAAGGAGAGTGAACTTTTACTACACAAAAAATGAAATCAAACACAAACCAAAAACAACAATAAAAACTCCAACAAAAAATAAACCATGTAAAAGATACCTTTATGTTCTAATCTTTATCATTATCTATATATATATGTACCTACCTAGTACTTTTAAATTAGAATGCTACCCAAGCAGCAGTTAATCTTATGTTTAATTGGATATTTTATTTTATTCTATTTCTTCTCTTTGTTATTCATATTTATACAAAATATGTTAGTAGGCTTAGGCACCAGTTAAAAGTACATATACCTATATATCATTATTATTTTAATACTATACTTATCAAACAACTTATCGAAAACAACTCATCCTAATTTGACTATTCTAAAACGGGAATTCTCCTAGTTGGGCAGTCAAAACATTTCTTAAATAATGTATATAATTGTATAATCTTTTACTAAATTTAAAAAAAAAAAGTTCTTCATCATTTTTGTGCATATGATGATGATGAAACTTATCGGAACTCAGCTTACCGAGATTGAGCGTGGCAACGTTGCATATTTGGGATTGGTCCATATCCATCGAAAACGCATGTAAACAATAACATTAGACCGATATTTTGATGTTTGCCATGTGCTACAAGACTAAATGTATTAAACCAGCTGATTTATTGGAGATGTGTACTCAGGAAAATTCACTACAGTCAACCCTTAGGTCAGCTATCGGAAGGTTGAAGGAATCAAAGCGCACACCAGATACTAAGTTCGGAGTGCATTTGGAGAATCAGGACCTAAAACCTGGAATGGACCGGCACATTACTGAATGTTCACAGATACGACAAAATTCATAGCTAAACTTTAAATGTATATTTTTATGATAGTCACATCTAAAAAGGTTCAGTCATCACCTTCATAGTCCAAGACATTGAAAATAAATTAATCTAAACAACAAAGAATGATTTTTTTTAATGATAAACCAGAGGTTCCCAAAGTGGTCTATATAGACCCCCAGGGGTCGATATCGGCATGCTGGGGGTCTATGTAAGCGAGAAAAAAATTGGGGGTCCACGTGATTCAAATGGGGGTACATACGAGCGGACCCATATTTACCTCAAGTCAACATTTAGGAGTCGCAAATTTTCCTAGTTCCACAACTTATTTTTGAAAAACGTCCAGGGTAATAATGACGTTCAACATTTAAATGCACTTCACACAGACTTCAAAATTAAGTTTGAGGACATTTTGACTATGGAAATGCAATGTTGAAGAATCGGATATCATGTGACAAGAAGAACTGACCGGAATAAGCACTGACAAAGAACTTAAGGGGCAGTTCTGTAGGGCCAGCTACAGAAAAAAATCACGTTTCTTATCCTGCTTCATTTTCATTTGGTGTAATACCTCACAAGAGTGCCCCTGTCTGCACAATGTAAAGACAGAGCCACTTTACCGCCACCTGGTTGTTGGGCAGGAAAGGGAGGGGAAAATTTTTACTAAAAAAATAAATGATTATCACATGGGACGTTAATGGTTTTAGGAAAATTCAATATTCGGCAGGCGTATATTGAATTTAAAAAAATATTTGGCAAGAGGTCTACGGGGCAAAAAAGTTTGGGAACCTCTGTGATAAACTAATGTTTACCAAACAAGGTTTTTATGTATAGAACAAAAGATTACATATTTTTTTAAATAATTATTATAGCGACTATTTAAACATTGTACATACAATATATGATAGTGAATATATGTATAGTAAATTATAATTCTTAGTCCTCCTTACTATGTGACTTGTGCTGAGCGGACTAGAGTTTTTTCATTAATCTCTTTCAGCCAGATTTTTATTCTTAATTTGTAATCATTCAAAGTATCTATTAATTTTATATCTGGGAAAAGAATGTTGTGGAATTTTGTTGCGAAATAGAAAGAAAGACCCTAGGAATTCATAATAAATTGTACAGCGAACTTGAGGTAATTTTTCACAAAAACAGCGCAAAACAAATTATCCAATTAATAATATTTTTTATAAAAGATGTTTTTGCCGTTCCAATATTTTTTCTTTACAAAAGAATAGATATTAGATTTTCATATATTTAGATATTCTATATTTATCAATCCATTAACAAATAAGTTTAGTGAGAAATACAAACAGATTTCAATTTCAATGCCGACAACCTTTTTTCTTTACCAGTTAGCAGTTTTCTTAACCCGCCTCACTAGATTATGTCTGGTCTGAGACGGAGATTTATTTACCAAATCTTAATTATAGATTCAAATATGTACTCTGGTTAATTGTTCAGTTTTATATATATTAAAATATGTACGCTGGTAATCTATAACACTTCAAATCTTTTAAAATATGTACGTTGGTAAACTATTTAACTTTTCATCTATTCAAATACGTACACTGGCAAACTATTCAACTAAAAATATTTTAAATTTGTACGCTGGTAAACTATTGAATATTGAATCTATTAAAATATGTACGCTGGGAAACTATTCAACTGTAAACCTATTAAAGTATGTATACTAGTAAACTATTTGACTTAAAATCTATTGTAATATGTACGCTGGTAAACTATTCAACGGTAAACCTTTTAAAATATGTACAGTAGTAAATTATTCAACTTAAAATCTATTAAAATATGTACGTCGGTAAACTATTGAACTTAAAATCTACAAAAATTTGTACGCTGGTAAACTATTCAACATAAATATGATTGATTTTCACGGCCAAAAGTATTTTTGTTATTTGTTTGAACAGGGCAGATGTGTGGACACTGATGATGGACACTGTGACGTTGTCCGAAACGTTGTCTAAAGAAGCAGTTAGCGCAACACGGCACAACACCCCAAAAACAAATAACAAAAATATTCAACTTAAAGTAAAAGTTAAAATATGTACGCTGGTAAACTATTAAACTTTGAATCTATTAAAATATGTACGATAGTAAACTATTCAACTTAAAATCTTTAAAAATGTGTACGCTGGTAAACTATGTAACTTTAAATCTATTAAAATGATAGTACACTACCTATTCAACTTAAAATCTTTAAAAATGTGTACGCTGGTAAACTATTCAACTTTAAATCTAAAAGCTCTGTGAAAAACATGCTACTGTTCCTGTGTATTGATTTTCCAGAAGGTTTTTAAAAACATCACCAAATCGAACTCCAATACAATTCTCGACCTTGCCTGAAAGGATTGAGGTAGTATCCAGAGGAAAGCTCTACTAGGTTTAGCATTGAAAGCTTCCTAATTTAAGCGACAGATGGCATCCGGGTGATGGATTGCTCGCTCCGAGGATCACAAGCGGGGACAACAACCAGTGAATGTTATCAATTAATGTTCTATCTACCATACACAGAAGATAGTGGACAATCAAAATCTATTAGGGATAGTATCTAGTACTATATGTACTAGGTTGGTATGTGTTATTATGTACTAGTAGATCTATGAACACTAGTAAACATTGCGTTCAAAATAGTGTATTTCTAATTCGATCTTATTTAATAAATCGAAACCAAAATTTCCTCTGAAATTATAACATTTTTTAAGTAAAATACCTACCTACTTACATATAAATCAACCATTATATTTTATTTCAATTTGGGAGGCAGGTGTGGGTACCGCTGCCCCGGGAATCATTAGTTGGATAATCAATACCTTTGCCCATAGGTCACCTCAAGTTGTTCGCGTTTTGTGACGTTTGGTGACTGCGCAGGGGTGCCCGGGTTCTTGGGGTGAGGTTTTTCTAGGTCTTGGCGGCAGATGCGTTTGCCCACCTACTGTGAGGCGGGTTGGATAGGGAGATACTGGTTGAGGGAGACCTTTTGACCTCTCCAGCCGGACTCTCTCTCAACCCATTGCCTCGCACCGTAGTGGGTGTATGTATTCATATATCCGTCACTCCTGAACCCATTGGCCTCAGATTCCTAGTCACCTCTAATATATGTTTCCTTCCCAGAACTCTCGCTCCTTCCTTTTCCTAAGAAGACTCTCCGCACAGCATCCCCAAGAAAGAAATGGGCTATGAGATTTTTCTATGTGCGGAGCTATTGTAAAAGGACTGTTTGTATTATAATAGTAACGAGTTTATCTAACCTAACCTAACCTTACCCAACTTAACCTAACCTTACTTAACAGAAGTGGTGGCTCGTGAATTTTGAGTGTGATAAGATGCTAAGTTTGATAAATTCGACATTATTGGTGTTGTTGTATCCGAAAATGATTTTTTTATTTGAAAATTCGGTTTTTTGCATGAAGATTTTCAGGTAATCCGTGTGGCGCACGAAATCTTGTTACAAAAGACCGAATTAAAAAATATATATATAATTTTCGGATACAACAACATCAATAATGCCATTTTTCGTAATATTAGCACTCTAGTAGGACCAAAAAGTCACGAACCGCCACTGCTTAGCAGAACTGTTATTTAATTTATTCCTATAAACTTGGCTATGATTTGTATTAAATTATTTTTTAAAAAGACACAAATAATTTTCCCGCGGTGAATGTTCCTCGGCAGGCGGTAAATGTTCCTCGGTATGCGGTGAATATTCCTCGGTAGGCGGTGAATGTTCCTCGGTAGGCGGCAAATGTTCCTCGGTATGCGGTGAATATTCCTCGATAGGCGGTGAATGTTCCTCGGTAGACAGTGTTTTTACGGGAGGGTTGAACTCAGATCCGATCAACAGCTTGTCGAACATCCAGGCTTTCGTTTTATGACTTATTATTTTAGCCATTTTTTGATATTTGATTCATAGAAAGAGTGGCAGATGTTCTTAATGTCGCCTTAGTGAAGGTCCACAATTCACAAAAGAAATGTTTATTAGGATCTTCTTCTCTTCCTCACTCCTTTCAGCCCCACAAAATACCCAAATTGGAGATGCCATAGTACCACTAGCTCCAGACAATTAGGAGTAGTTGAGAGTATTGTGAGGTACTCACATAAATGCCCATTTTATATGCGGATAATGTCAACAATTCTTGACATAATAACTTGTTAAGAAATTTATCGGTTATTTTATACGCAATTATTGTACCACACATAAATTACTGTAGCAGCATTCTATTCTTATCCAACGACGGTTCAATGAAACAAATGACAATTCTACAAAATAGAGCAATGAGAACCATATTGAAGAAAAATAGATACACAAAAATTAAGAACATGTTGAAGGAGTTAAATATCTTGTCATTTAAACAAATTATTTACTTTAATACCATATTTTTAATCTACAAGATAATCAATGGCCATACGTATAGTGAATTCCTAAGAAAAATTGATAAACTACAGAACAAACACACACATGAGACGAAGAAAAGAAATGAATTGAGACTCCCCTTCAGGAAAAAACACAGAGTCAAAAGTCATTGATGTACGGAGCGTTGAAGATATTTGGAGAGCTACCAGAAGAAATAAAATGAGAAGAAAACATAAAAACATTTAAAATTAAACTACAAAAATATGTGATTGATTCACTTTAAATGTGTTACTATAATTATATGTATATAAGGATTGTATTAGGACATAAATAACTATGTACCTACTTAAAATACCACAATAAACAATACATGGTTTGGCCAAATAAAATACATGTCGTAGACTGATACCTACCAAATGATGTAGTTATTCTCCACGTCACAAAACTGTTCGGGAATAGAAGGAATATAAATAATTTGATTGATTATTGTGAAGGTTTCAAAATGTGTACGTTCGCTTTTTGGTTTAATAGGCTTTACTAAATTCGGGAACCCTTGGTTGACTTATGACTTGACCTTTTCACTCGCTCCTAGATTATTTTAGGATTGTAATTTCAAAGGGTTAAGTTTTGTATCAAAAACACTTACCAGCGCACCTGCAAATTCTCAATACGTTAATATATTTAAAACGTGTTTGTTTTTTTTTTTTAATGACACCCCACAATGAATTCCGTCTGTGAACTATGGAGAGTGATTCGTTGATTTATTTTTTTTACATTAGCTCCACACAGGAGGCTCTGAAGAAATGGGCCTATTTCGTCTTTGGGTATGCTGTGTATAGCATTTTAGGAAAAGAAGGAGAGGAAACTGTAAGAACGAATAAGGTATGTGAGGTGAGTAGGAATCTAGGGGTCAGTATGTCCAGAAGTGTATGATGTCTCAATTCATCCCCCCACAGCGGTGCACGGCGATGGAACGAGAGAGTCCTGCTGTATAGTTAAAAAGATCTCCCTCTAAATCCAGACGCATCCGCCGCCAAGACATTGACAATCCTCACATCATTAACCTAGAATTCCCTACTTAGTCACCAAACGTAGCAAATCGCTTGTGGTGACCTATGGCAGAGTGGTTGGTTATCCAATAAATTGTTCCCGTGGCGGGGGTACCCATACCCGCCTCCCAAATTGCGCTTTAGAAAATAACTAGTCGGAAAAACGACCCGTTCTCATACTGACGAAATTAAATTTAAACGGGCGTTACATTGTCGTACCAGCTAAATTTTTACTCAAATTTACTGAGAAAATATTTCAAGAATTTTCATGTTGTTCGCAAAATCCACCTTCAAGAGTGCATTTCAAATTCAAAATGTAATTTGCGTTTTGTGTTATCACAGTTCCTAATCAATTTTTAATACTTATTCAGCACAAAAACATAATATTCTGATGAATTATAGATTGAGTAGTATCCAGGGGATGTTCATGTGGTCAACGAATGCCCGCTCCATTCATTCCCCGGCGGGATTGACGAGATTCACATGGCGACGCCTGAGGCCCTAGAATGGCTCGCAGACCTAGATGTCCCCCTCTGACCCCCCCACCATACGAAAGAAGAAGATTAGATTGGGTGGTAATTTCTGTAAAAATTACAAAATAAATAATATGTTTATTTTTCCTATAATTGCTCTGTAAAACAATGTGTCTATTTATTAATTAAGATATAAGATCTCTTTTTTTTTAATTTCAAAACATTTTTTTCCAGCATCGTCGTTTAATTATTTTTCTTGCTCTATTTTATTTCATATTCCGATATTCAACTTTGAAAAGACCAAATGTACGTACCGATAAATAGAGTTCTGTAAACGAAAATAACAATAGCACAAAACAACGTATTCCTAGCTAAATTCAAAATATGGAGGTATTTGTTCCACAATATCGCGAAACAAACACCTGAAGCTGACATCGACATTTACTGAAAACAAACGACTGGCAGTGAAAGGGTTATACAAACCTTTGGTCGTCCCCATTATAATTATTGCAAATTTGCCAAATATCTATCTCGTTTATCAGAGCACCAGTATCTCCGGACCTTTACCGTTCCTTCGAATATGCAAAGCGGGCGTAATGTGAATTATAGAGGGTCGATAAATTGGAGTGCCTCAAGGCTCTGCGAAGGTACCATTCTTAAAAAAATAACAAAATCGATTACTAAAACGTGTTTAATATCGGTTATTGGAGACTTATCAAGGAGGGTTCGAGGCTTTATGGACTGCTCCTACACCGGACCATTATCTTTTTTAATATGATATACCCGCACAAGGCAGAAAAAAACACTTTAGAAATTTCTTGATTGCATAATTAATTAAGCGATGTTCAACCAGCACTTAGATAAGTAGTGTACAAAGTATTACAGCATACCATACAAAATTTTATAAATAATCGGTTGGTAATTTTGTACAGCGCTCGCTTGCTGTTTTAGGAGTGTATTTATAACTCTTACAAATCATCGCACGTGTAAAACAGTGAGAACGTTTTATAATGATTTATTGGTTTCAATTAATATTTATTTATTTTCTAATAACTATACAAAAATGGTTTAGAGTAAAAAGTAAGCGTGTGTATACAAGTGTGGGAAAACTTTAGTTCAGCCCTTCATGCCATATTCTGTCAGAATGTCCGAGTATTTCAACTCTGCGATAAAATACAAATAAATGTAATTGTTCTGAAATTACACTAAAACTGTTTTTGACAGGTTTTCAAATTTTATTACTAGAAAGTTTTAAAAATGGCTCCCAATACGTTAAAATCAATCAATAAATTAAACCTAAAATTATTAATGCTGAAATAAAAAAGAAGTTTTATTAGACAAATGTATACTTGCTTCAGTAAAACAGAAATTTAAAAAAAGATATGATATATGAGATAAAATATTTAATGCTTAAGATAAAATATTATATATATCCTTTCAAATATAGAAAATAAAATAAAATTAATTTTCTTGAAAAAATATATTTATATATTTTTATTTTATTTTATTTATTTTTATATATATATATATAAATATAAATTACAAACAATACAAAACAAAATGAACCTTTGTCTGTCCAACTGGGAAGGATTCCCGTTTCAGGACAGCCAAATTGTGTATTTAGTACATAATATTCTTACAATGGAATGGCGATGCTGTCAAAACAAATTTTGAGAACATTTTTGATTGCATTCAAAGTGACAGGATGGTTTCTTTATCCTTGAAAGAATCGTAAAGATATAATTTATTACCAGGCTCAATTTGGATAACATTAGTAATTGCATTCAGAACAGATGAATGGTTTCTTTCGAGACATTACAAGTCTGAGATTCTTTCCAGGGCATTTTGGAAAACATTTACAATTGTATAGCTAGAATTTCGACATTTTTAAATCAGTAAAGGACATATGAAACCTATAGTAGGTATATTTTTAGAATTTCTTAGGTGATAGAAATCACACATTATGGGTAGGTACTTGTCTGAATTCTTCACAAAATAAGTTTCAATTTTGAAAATGGCTTAAATTCAAAGCAAATTTGAGTTAATTGAAGCAGATTTCAGGCAGGACTACCAAAATACGCACATACAACCAAAATTATTATTTTCGGTTATACATAATGAATTTGAAAGCACTTTCCACCCAGGAACGTAGTGTATGTATTATACCTGAACATATTATTCAACTGATTTTATTCAATTCTGCGTATCATGTTACCACGTACATTTATAATTGCTATTCCAACATTGAATCTATTTTATTAACTGTTTTAATTTTGTGCGAACGAAGGGCGTCATGATTATAATCAAATATTTGATTTTAATTACAAATACTGTTCTAGACAGTCATTAATGACTTATTTGACATTGTATCAAATATTACTTGTCAAACGTTCTTCAATTTTTCGAAGAATTTTGTAAGATTCAATATTTAACGTACATATTTGATGAATTAGACGGCCACCGTGGTCAAAGGGTAAGGCTCTTGACTAGCAAGCAATTAGCAAATAACGTTTATTTGATTGATTTGTGTTATTTCACAAATTACTCAATTAATATACAGGGCGTCCGGGGGGTAAAGTGCACTAACTTCGTGAGTGCTTCTACTTGATTTTAGAAGTAAAAAATAAAAAAAAATTAAATAAAAAAATTCTTATGTTTTAAGGTAGGTTTTACGTAAAAGAGGTTAAATTGTTTGTACAGGAAAATATATTTTAGAATCTCGAAGTTTGCGCACTTTACCTCCAGACATTGGATTTGTGGTACGTTCTAGAGTAGAAATATTCTCTGTATCGCCCTGTTGTAAGGCCAACATTCAGAATTGAAACGTTGCCTAAAATTGCTTTATCCGTGTTTGGTGACCAGATACGAATAGCCACGTTCTCCCCCACCTTCCTCTTCCCCATCTCCTCCCCCTCTCCCCTACCTTCAGCCTCACAACATACTTCAATTGGGGATTTCTCACTGTTTACAAATAAAAAGGATTTATACTGGATAATAAAAGCCACGAGGGATGACAAAGATAATTAAATTATTTTGATTAATGTTACTTACAACGGTTTCTAAGTCCTTTTTGCGACTTCAATTAATTATACAGTTGTTCTCACAAAGTCACAGTTTTTCATTTGAAATAATAACGGTATACGAATATAAGCTTTGCCACTCTCCGTCAGAGAGCTTTTCTTCTGCTATCTTCAACTTCTTAAAGTTGTCTTCGTTCCAGAACTATTCATCTTCTTCACAGCAGCTTTCCACTGACGTCACCGCATCTTCCACCATCCACATAGTATATTACCTGTTTAAATGTCCTCTAATCCGACATCCAACATGCCGAGTGCTACTGCTCTCAGCGCTGTCATTTTTTTTACTTCAACGTTAAATAAAAACAACAATTTGCAAAACATGTATCTGTGGATTTGTGTTTAATTTGTGACTCCATAATATTGGCGAGTTTTCCACATCATTTGTTTCTGAATAGTGACATTGAAATAGGTACTTACTTATTTATTTCAATATTAATTTTCGGGAAATCTAATAAAATGTATTATTATTATTATAATACATTTATAGCCATGTAGAGAGGTTGTAGATATAAATCAAATCGTAATAGAGATATAAAAAAAAATGAAAATTTATAAAACGGTCATCTCTTTATCGGACTGTAGAGAGCTACAAAGTGACTTAGATAGGCTCTGCAACTACTGCACAGCTAATTATTTGGACCTCAATGTCTCAAAATGCCACACTATGTCCTTCACCAGAAACAAGCATATAATTAACTTTCCCTATTCACTCCGCGATGAACCCGTGATCTCAAAAACCGAATGTAAGGACCTTGGAGTCTACGTAGATAGTAAACTTATATTTAATACGCACATTTCTTCAATCACTGCTAGATCTTACAAAATGTTAGGTTTCATACTGCGTCTGAGTAAATTATTTAAAAATCCACGTACGCTAGTAATGCTTTATTCCTCACTAGTCAGAAGTACACTGGAATATGCATCGCCTGTCTGGAATCCCAAATACACTTACTATGTCAATAATATAGAGCGCATACAAAATAAATTTATTAAGTACCTAGGTTATAAATACAACAATAATTATATCTGCACTCTCCAATCCCTGAAATCCAGGCGAACGGTAGCTGACATGACATTTCTCCATAAAATAATACACAACGAAATAGACTGCTCAGAACTTCTATCCCAAATAAATTTTAACACCCCATCTAAAAGAACTCGACACACCAACCTTTTTTACACAACTAATAATAATACAAACGCTGCAGCCAATTCACCTATTTCTCGCATCCTTCAAACATTCAACTCAATTCAAACAAGCACAAGTACCGATATATTTTTTGATTCTCTCCCTCTATTTAAGAAAAACTTTTTTAGCACACTAAATTCGCCAACATAACACATACAACTACAACTACACACAGACACACACGCACACGTACACACACACAAACACTCACACACACCTCTCTCCTTCCCCAGCACACTAATTAACTTAACTTAAAAATGTAACTTAACCGTAAATGTATAATATACCTCCTATGTATATATGTCAGCGACATGTCATTGGTACCAATTATTATACTAACTTTTATAACTTTGTAACTATTGTCATCTATGTAATTATGTACTGTTTGTTTCTGCAATAAACAAAAATAAAAATAAATAAAAATAAAATAAACAATAGAGATGTAAACATTATTCACAAAGAATCAGAGAAATATTCTTTTATGGACTCTTGTATTTGGTAAGTTCGCAACTGAAAATATCAACCTTGGATAATACGCTATTGTAATGTATGCCTAGTGCTCTTAAATTGATGACTCGGAAGTTTGCAATAGTCGGTCTCCGAAGTTACAATTTTCCGATATTTAATCCAACAATTCGGGTTCATTTATTATTTTTTTTCCAAATTCAGCAATAGACTGACTATACAGTCTACCGTTTATTCGCAAGTATAAAGTATTTTTAATGTTTTTTTTTTAATTTTTTTGAAAAATTAAGGAAAAATTTACAATACTATGGGTATTTTAATTTTAGTTTTTGTGTTGAAGAATACATTTTCTACAAAGATTTAAATGTGCCATTTTCGATTCGACGCCAAAACGATATGTTCGTTTTTATTCGTGAATTCGGCAGCGTTGACGTCATGCCGTGCGTCATTGGTGACGGCTAAGCCAACTGTCTTACCAGATATTCACGTTTTGTATGTCACAATGACATTGTAGTCAGTTGCAACCGTTCCCCAATGTGCAGATTAGACCGTTTTTTAAATCAATGATTATCGATGAAAATATTTAGATTACATATACAGGGTTTTCCAATAAGAGGTGTTATTTTGATATTCAATTGTAAAAGATCAATGGTTTTGTTGCTTGTATGGCACGTAGCGCCGTATTGTTGAAAGTAAACGTTGTTTAGATCAATACCATCCAATTCCGACCATAAAAAATCATTAATCATCTCTCGATAGCGCAATCCATTCACCGTAACTGTTGCTCCAGCCTCATTTTCTAAAAAGTAAGGTCTAATGACTCCGCCGGATAATAACTTTTGGGTTTTCCGAGCCCCAGATGCGACAATTTTGCTTGTTGACGAAGCCACCGAGGTGGAAATGGGCCTCATCACTCAAGATGATTTGCATTTGATTCACTCAAGTGAATTTTAATAATTTCAATGCGTTGTTGAAGCGTGTATCGTTCCATTTTTATTAATAGCGTAGTTTATACTTGTCAAATGTCAAAAAATTACAGCTTTATAAGTAACATCTACCGAAATAGCGGACTATTTAAAATAACATCTCTTATTGGAAAACCCTGTATTTAGTAAGAAAATCACCATCCGAAAATTAAACTTGTATTCTTCCACGTTTTCATAGTTTGTGAAAACACCCCATTGCGCCAGTCGTCTAGTTCCCCTAGAATTCTCTCTGTAACTTAACGTTGGCATAGTAACTCTTAACATTATGTAACACTCTTCATATAACCGTGTAAATTACTTCATAAAACATACATTTTGTCTTCCGTATTGCAAGACCAATAAAACGTACGACCTAGCACAAAACCGGCATTCATTCGTGTTGTTTTAGTCCAATTACAACGATAGAGAAACGTTGGAATTCTGAACGTGTTCATAAACGTGTCTTCAACATTTTGTTTATTCAAGAGGAACTATCGATTTGCTTAAATAAAAGCACACATTAAATAAGATAACGCCATCGCTGGAGCATTGAGAATTGACGTGCATAATGTTGGGATTGCATCCATTTTTCAGTGGGGCGGACTAGGGGTGGTTTAGTAGCCCCTGCAGGCTGGGACAGGGTAGTAAAGGGCTTAGGGGATGAAAGATTGATCGATTCTTCCCGGAACCGAAGCGACAAGCTGCTCTAAGGGTAATTTATTGAACCCCCGTCCTGTACTAACTGTAACTCTCCGTGCAGTATTCAGCATTGAAGGCACTATACACTATACAGTATGCAGCCACTATACTTTTTGAAGTGAAACTTCTTTAGGCGCGTAATGGATTTTCGATGGACGGAGTAAAACCGAGTCAGGATCGACACGAAAATGCGGGTACCCCCACCACCGCTCACCGTTCACTGTCCCTCTCTCACCATATGCGCTTGTTGAGGTGGGGGAGCCGCTCACGAACGTTCTCTCTCTTCTCTTCTTTCCTCTCTCTCAGACACCAGCGAACTGCGCCACGCCAAGCATCAGCTGCTTGGTTAGTATACTGCGTCGTGAGTGTAATACGAGTGAAATACGTAATTGATTGTGGTTCATACGGTTTAACAAAAGAAGTTTCACTTCTGTCTTGCGTAGGCTTGACACACCCACTTTTTTTTCTTTATTCGCAGTTGCTATCAATGGTGCACGCGATAAATTGTTAAGGAATGTGTTTGTGCATTTTTAAAGTACATCAAATGCAGCTTAGGAGAATGCACTTGTTCACGGCAGTAGCACAGCTCGCTAAGCGGTGGAGAGTGTCACTTAGTGAATGTTTATTTTTTTGTCAGTTTTTTTAATTATTTTCTTAATCCATTTTAAGTGTTCACTCTATAAACATAAATACTAATTGCAGACAAGGAACGAACTCATAACTCTGTATTTTTGTGTTTAAAATAAAGTTTGGCTTTGGCGTTTCGTGCTCTAAATCATTGGAATTTGAAAAAGAAAAGATAAACGCTTTTGTGTCTGTTTTTCTTCGTCATTAAATATATAAAGTCACGCCATTTTCAAAGACTGCAGATCTAGAAAACCTTTACAAAAAGAATTAGCACAATTATTTTTATTTATAGTTTAAAAATAATCGTGAAAAAATATCGGCAAGTGCTTTTTACAATAACAATATAAAATGATACATTTGTGGCTTTATAATATTTTTTTTTTTTTTTTTTTTTAAACATGACATATTACAGTGATCTTTGGCTGTCCAACTAGGAGATTACCTGTTTTAGGACAGTATAACAATATAATATGTATAATATAACAATATAATATATAAATATAATATGTATAACAAGTCACAAAGAATGATGAAGTTTTTAATGTAAAAATAGCAATTATTTTAAAAAGCAATAATTATTAGCCTGAAACACTCATCCACATTGCAAAATCTCCTGATAAAAGATACATTATCAGGAGATTTTTCAATGTAGATGAGTGTTTTAGGCTAATAATTATTGATTATAAAAATAATTTAATATTGATTATAAAAATAATTGTTATCCTTTGTGCTATGCATAAATAAAATCTTGTCTTAAAAACATTAATTTATCAAAAAAAAAAAAAATAATAGCTTATAAAATAATTGTTACCCTTTGTGCTATGCATAAAAAATCTTGTCTTAAACATTAGTTTACCAAAAAAATAGTTAAAATAGCAGCTTAGGTAAATCGGTGAGTTGTAGAAGATTTGTAAGTTCTGTCAAACACCAAATAATTGTTGACATACAGCAAAAATTAAATAAAAGTGTAATCATTTACTTGATAACAATAAAGCAAATATAGCGATGGGCGTAATATTATTATAAAGGTAAATAATTCTGCCTAAGTGCCTTGGTTTGTAGTCCACAGATGCAGAGCAGATATTATGTTACACGAATGCATTCGGTAATGTTCGTAATGTTTCGTTTCCGATTTCAACAACGCCATCGCGGCGCACACGAATAAAAAAATGGCATACCTTTATCTACTAGCACAGTTCGGAACAGGCTAAACTTGTATGAAATACACCACATGTTTTTTTTTAGATTCCTTCTGGAATTCCTTTTGGAATCTGCGCTGGGCCGGATTCCCCTTGGTGGAGTTTTTACTACGTAGTATAGGGTTTTCCAATAAGAGGTGTTATTTTGATATTCAAAGAAAATGCCATTTTTTTATGTAAATGATCTATTGTTTATTTCATTATAAAGAGGAAGGTATGCCGTTAGTAGTAAAAAATAACATCAGTCAAATGACCACCACGACCACGCATACAGGACTATATCCTTTTCATGAAATTTTCCATAACCAAATCGCAAAGTGGCTGCCTTATGTCTTCGATAGCCTCGCGAATTCCATCTTTGAGGTCTTGAATCGACGCTGGGCTGTTGGCGTAGACCTTTTCCTTCCCAAAGGAAGAAGTCGCAAGGTGTTAAATCACAAGATCTCGGTGGCCAATTGTAATCACCTTTTCGAGAGATAATACGGTCCGGAAACTTTTCTCGTAAAATATCAATGGTTTGTTGCTTATGTGGCATGTAGTGCCGTTTTTTTTAAAGTAAACGTTGTCCAGATCAATACCATCCAATTCCGGCCATAAAAAATCATTTTATGGCCGGAATTAAATACACATAACACCTCTTATTGGAAAACCCTATAGTTACGCTGCTTAAACTGAATAATATTATAATGCAAGTGGTTATTCTTCGTGGGTTCATTGCACATCCACACAAAAGAAAACGACCACTGCATTTGAAGTTGCTATTAACTCAACACGGTTGAAATGTCGAGCTTAGCTTGGCTTAGCACGTAATCCGTGTTTTGTGTTTATTTTTTCTACAGTCTTTGCGATTTTTCAAAATGTCAACGAAGGCAGCATTTTTTACGCGGGTTTAATTTACGAGTTGATTTATGTTAAGTTGAAGTTCCCCACTTCAGTCAGCATGAGTAAGAGCATTATTAATAAATTTATGACAAACTAACGGCTGAAAACAAACTTCTCTCATTGAATCTTTTAAAATACCTAATATTCGTAAAGGATTTTAATCACCTGACTATTTTATATTGAAAATCAATTAACAACATCGAAATTCTTAACCTATCGGTGAATATAAGAGTCCGCAATGATAAAATTAGGCAATTTATGTAAATTCCACTGAGATGAAAATATGCTATTATGTACGTTCATGTCGAATTTGACACCTCAAGACACCTTGTCGCTAACATCCCAGCGTGTAGAATAGTAACTTCTTAGCGGATAATCAAGGATTGAGCGGTGGATTGTCCGCTAAAATTTGAGCGAGGAATGTAGTACATAG
The DNA here is from genome assembly GCF_061612785.1 of Hesperophylax consimilis. NCBI lineage: Eukaryota > Metazoa > Arthropoda > Insecta > Trichoptera > Limnephilidae > Hesperophylax > Hesperophylax consimilis. The sequence continues at coordinate 7,448,547 of NC_142857.1, forward strand.
TGAGCATACTGACCAACTGATATACCGGGCTATAACCATTTTAGATAACAATTCATTTAAGTATTGCCCAATGTGTGATGTGCCGACATATAAGGATTCTAAGATGATTTTTTTAAGAGGCTTTTGTGGCATTATGGCAACCCCAATTGGGATATGTTATGAAGTTGAATGCAGTGGGAATGGGAAGGAAATGAGCAATAGAAAGTTTGAGAAGTACGTGGATTTTCAAAAAATCTCACCAAAAAAGATGTCGTTGACGCAAATATATTGTTTATTGTTTTTTACGTTGTATATTTTATTTGTTAGAATTTTTAACGTAACCAGGACAAGCCTGTGTTGAGGTAAATAATTTTACAAAATAATAAAAATAACACAAAGATTATATACTGAAAGAATAATATTGTTCTCTTCTGGTTCTGCAATGTGTCTTCCCAGGTAGCTGATCCTTGTTCCCAACAAAGCAGACATTAATGTTTCTACAAATTGGGTACCTACACGGTACCATTAAGCTAATTCCAGCCAATTCACTATAGTATAAAAACATAATAAAATATGTAAAGTAAATATATATACATCTCCACCCACTAACCAATTGTCTGGTCCCTGTCTGACAGTATGGAGTACATACCTACGTCAGAGACATTGAAACAATTTATGGTAAAAAACGAGTCTGTTAAGAAAACCTTGCAGTGAACTTGTTAAGTGCTCCCTCAGTGCGTCTAAATCGAGCCTACTACGTAAGCTTGTGAAATGATCATCTGCAGCGTCACTCAAAGCCACATTATCAATTTGCAACAAGACGTTATGTATACCAATGACAAGGGTAATTCAAAATCCATTTCCAACTCCAACTGTTAAACAGAGGTACGCCAATAGTTGTGTCAAATATTATTTTCATATTTGCATATAATATTTGCCACTCCCAGTCATTTTAAGCAAACATTTTTGATTCTGATTACTCTTCTACCTTTTTTGAAAACCTTCTAAGATGTTTAAATATCGTGAGACCAGTATATTAAAAAATATATATATACACCAAAACATAATTAATGATCGATAATGAGGAATTTCGATCAAAATTAAAAAGCAGTCTTTGAAAATCCTAACGTATAGCTTTCCGAAGCAACTGCCATTTATCAAACACCGTGAAATTAGGATGAAAATGATTATCCCACACTCGCCCGTAACTCGGGGAATGAATATTAATTTTCCTCGTGAAAGAACCTTAACTTAGGAAAAGTTGCAAAACTCTGGTCATGGAGGAAGAAAGAGAGAGTATAATTTGTATTTTACACTTGCTATTTTTCTTTTATAATAAGTACAAGAAGAGTTTCACGAATAATAAAATATAAGGTTAATGTAATTAGTTCTGTGGAGATGATATTAGCTTTCAGAACTTTGAAACTCGGAAATAAAGACAATGAAACTACCTTTGGTAAAGTGATCATGTTTTTGCAGGAATAAATTATGCAATAAAATTATGAATTGCTTTATATTAACATATTAATCTTAGTTACTTTTGCTGTGTGTTAGTTAGTCCTGCGTGAAATGGTTCAATTATCTCAAATTTGCTTTGAATTTAAGTGTTATTTTAAAAGAATTATCTGTACATACCTATGATTTTATCATTTTCAAATTTGTAACTATCATATCCCGTGATTTTTTACGGGATTACTACAATTTCGACAGAAATGCTTCTTATTTACTGCCAAGATTCACGTGAGATATCAAAAACGTTTTTACTTTCGAACACTTGAAAAATCATCTTTTTCATTTTGCACCATCTCTTGGCCTCAGTTTGATTGAGGATTGAACTTTTCTCCCCAGGAACTGAAAACTGCACCAAATCAACATTGGGTAGGACCGATATTTATTTCGTAAATTAACTGCTGTAATGTCATCCAATTTCAACTAAAAATTTTCAGATTGTGTTTTCGTGATTACCACGAAGTTGAAAGGTTGAAGTTGAAAGAATGCATTGTCATCGACAACAAGTCTATCTGTTGAGTATCAGCTCGATCGGATGCTGGGAAGTGGTTTATTTTCCTCTTCCAAGATTTGAATTCATTCACTAAAACAAAAGTAAAAATACAAATCGATATATAAATATAATAAAATATATTTTTAATATATATTTTATTATATTTATATATCGGGTTTGCACAAACTTCTAAGATCAGTTTCTCAGTAAAAAAAACGCTTTATTGAAATTATTTAACAAGCTGCGATAATTTTATCTAAAAAAGTTGTAAATCGCAAGTTTACTTGTCCGTTAAATAAATTTGAATAATGGTATTTTTATCAGCACGAAGAAAAACTTTCGCAATTTCTTAATTGCATAATTAATTAAGTGATTCTCAACATTGCTTGGGTGAACAGTGTGCGAGGAGATGAACGGCTGTGCTGCCTGTTTAATAGAAAAATTTAATTATTTATTTGAAGCCAAAATACCCAACCAAACTAAATACACATTTAAATACTCAAAAGGTATAGCAAATATCGAGTACCGATGTGAACTATTTAAATTTCTTTGCGTTTTAAATTATAAAATACAGGCCATTAAATAATTTGATTCGGAAATAACTGGAAAACTTTTGAAAAAAATTGTGAATTAACGATAATACTTTAAGTATTTTTTTCCGTACCTACAGTGTGATGACATATAAAATTTAAGGCGATGCACTACGTAGTAATGCAAAATCATGTGTTTTTGGTTTGAAAATTTGGTCGCCTAGAAATGTTTCAGATGCTTTAAATAAATACCGCAAGTAGAATACATCTTGGCCTTTAAAATAATAGAGTTTTTTTACATAAATCTTTTTATAAGCCCAGAAAAAAATTATTTATAAGGCCTATGAAAACTGGTTTAAAGTTGAAAATTTCCTACTTATGAACCCATTTTCGGTTATGATTTTATTGTATAATGTGGAAAATTAAGTTATTTATAAAATGATTTAAAAACATTTAAATATTTATGCCTGAATATCCACAAAATAAAATAAAAGGCACTTTTTGGCCATGTTTTTTTCTTGCATAAATCAAAACAGATGGATGGTGTTAAGCGGGAATTTAAGCCTTATCGCCATCTACGTAAGGAGTGTTATTGATGGCGGCTTGATTCAAAATATTACACGACGTAGTGCATCGCCTTAAATAATAAAAAATTAAAACCGAAAAAACATGTTTTTTTTAACATCAATACTTTGGTATTAAAATGCATTTTAAAACAACATTTTCAGTGGTTTAACTGAATATTGAACCTTGTTATCCAGGAACTGGATTCGACAACTTTACAATGCCTCGCCTAATGCCGTAATTATTATTATATATTAACTGCTGTAATGTCATCCAATTTTATCGAAATGCACATGTCCGGATATACTCAAAAGTTGAAAAAATGTATTGTCATTTACAATGAGTCTATCTGCAGAGTTTCAGCTCGATCGGATGTCGGGAAGTCTGTTAATTTTCACTTCCAAAATTTGCATTTCTCATTCCCGAAAACCAAACTGAAATTCAATTCAATGCTGTTTTTATTTGGTTTTACGCGTTTATCTGAAACTAAAAGAATAAAAAACATTTAAATGTGCGAGCTATCGTAAATTAAATAGTATCGTAAAAAAATATTAAAGCGTAGGCACTAACAGTAATATAAAACTTTATAAATAATACCACACAACATTTTAAAACAAGCAACAACAACATAAAATAAAATTGAAACTAAAACAATATTTTAACACAAATAACTACATTACCTGATCTAATATTAAAATAATTTACAGGATTCAGCAATAAATGTCACAAAATACATCAACAGTACCTCCAAACTTGTTGCTCAGATCATACATCCTATTGGATGATGAGTGTGTCTGATCGATGGTTGTGTACGCATTGCAGAAAAATTTAATATTTTGTCTTGTGTTCCTAGTCGGTACATAGAATTCAACTATGGCGACGATGGCATGGCGGTTATAACTCTGTATATTATAATCAGCTCTAAAATAATCAGATTCATCAAAAGTAAAAAATTTATGTCTTAAATTAATGTACATCTAACAAAACTTTGCTGGACCCGTTCTGTATTATTACAGCGTACTTTATACAACAGGGACCAAATTTTCACCCACCAAGTTTAGAATCTGTTACCTCATGGCTCAGAACTCAGAAGCTTAAGAAGACACAATACCATATAATACAATAAAATCAGACGTAACGACGTAAGTGAAGAAGCCGTGTACATAAATAAGCGACGCACGGCCCTGGTGCTCGGACAGACCTACGGTCGAATTTTCCCTGGCAAATACTAAAATCTAAAATAGAGTGGGAATCCTAACGACGTAAGTGAACGGTCGGGAGTCGGCGGGCCGCCCAGCGTATTGGACAGACCTACGGTCGAATTTGCCTTGGCAGTTTATTAATTCATTCTAATGAAGGTATTACTAAAATTTCATATATTTCTAAACAAATACTTACTTACTTAGCGCAATTTTTTTTTGCAAACGTTTCTAAATGATAATTTTTTCAAACCGTAAAATATTTTAATGGTAAGGTAGTGTTTTTATTAATTTTAAATATAAATAACTTGCATCCCTTGGTAACGGTCAAAAAAGTTTTAGTTAAGAATTCATTAAAATTGATTGTGTTGAGAGCCTCGAACAACCTCCCATTATTAAAATAGTATTAATGCTATATTATTAGAGTAATTTACAAGAAATTTAATATTCCTTGTTTAAGTTAGGAAAATAAAAAAAGGTTACCAATTAAAATGCAGGTATTACGTCTCTGGGTAGGTTTTGAAATTAATTTATTCGCCCGTTATGTAAAAGGGGGGGAGTTGGTGTTCAGCCTTTTCTTGTTGCCACCAACAAGGCTGCCATAAATCTTGGAACTAACGCGAGCTGCCACCGCCACCTCTGCAGCCAATCTTTACACAATTTACAGCGATACACTGCAAAAAAGCTCCTCAAACTTTTCTCTAAATATAATTATCATTATATTTACTATATCTGATTGATTATTTATTTTATTGAAAAAAAGGTAATACTTATAAATCTATACTAAATATGAAACAGAAAAAGACATAGGAAAATAAAAAGATAACGATCACAACTAGGAATCGAACCCAGGACCTCTTGTTTTTCCGAGACAGGCGTCTGAAACCACTCGACCATTGGGACCTATTTATTAAACTTCATATTTCAAATTCAGAATTAACAATATCATCTTGCAACTATTTTTTGCCATATTACATTGATGGATATAACGTTCAATTCAATACCGGTCAGTGGCTGAGTTAGCATCATGTTTGGGTCCCATCCAGGCGTCGTGTGTTCGATTCCTCGATTGGCTAAGTCTTCCATAACAACACAAGCAAAATTTTCCGCTTACTGTGGTGGTAGTAGGAAATTTTCAAATATTTTCAGGTTATTTGTTAGCCGGAAATGATTATCTTACTTAAAAAAAAAAATTAAAAAAAATATATATTCATTTAGACTTTTTTATAGCCAATATGTCCATCCAATATACATAAACATATGTTTATGTCTATCCGAGACACAAAAATAAGGAAAAAATAGTTGCAAAATGATTGTTAAAATTGTTAATTCTGAATTTGAAATATGAAATCGATAAATATGACGTTTAATAAATGGGTATAACTGGTCGAGTGGTTTCTATAGAAGACTAGAGATTCTGGGTTCGATTATTAGTTGTAAACGTTACCTTTTATTTTTCTTTGTCTTGTTCTATTTCATGTTTTGTTTAGATTGATTAATATTATCTTCTTCTTCAATGATATATTACATTGATGAGTATAACCTTCAAAAAAAAGTTAAAAGAAAAGTTGTTCCTTTGTATTTATTTTATTCAAGAAGAAGATAAATGCCGGTCCTACTCGATCGGTATTTGGCCAGGCTGGTAGAGTTATCGACTCCAGTTTCTAGGTATAAATATTAAATACTAATATAAAAATTGAAATAAATAAATTTTAAGGTTTAAAAGCCATTTTAAAATAGATGTTAAATAAAATTAAATTAAAAAAAACTTCGTTTTTTTATTGGTTGATGTTCCACGAGTAAAGAACAGTAAAATATATTCATAAGTCGAACCGTTTGAGAATCACTTGGCGGCGCGAAAAGTCTTGGGTCTTTGGCGCGAGTTTTACCTGTAATTAAGGAAAGTTTGCCGCTACAGGAGTGTGGCCTATATGAGTAGAGCCTTGTTACTTCACACACTTTACCTTAGTTTTAAGGTTCTATTTCAGTACTTTAAACCAGTGATTCCCAAACTGATACTCCTGGTTCCAATATACGTTTCCTTCGCGTGTTGCTTTTTTTTCTTTCAGTTTATGATCCAGCAGAACTGAGAGGTGATGGCAGAAATATTGTGCGGATTTTAAATAAACTAACCAGAAATTACGTACAGTTACAAAATGCTTCCCGAAACCCAGCTGGTCATTTTGAGTATATTCTGCCGTCTGAATCAATTAAGGATACATTTTATATGTTACATACATTTTGTATCGCTCACTTGGGAATCCGTGCTCTGCACCGAGTCTACTTTGCGTATCTTTATATAGACATACATCCCACGAGGTGTGCCTACCAGTGGTCTCGGAGTGGAAAGGGCCGTCTTGTGGTACATTGTGGTAGGGAATTGGTGCGCTCGAAATAACGCTCTCTTTTGGGCTTTGTGCACTCATACAATATTCCTTTGGGATTTTGGCACTGCAGCTAAAGAAAGAAACATATTCACGGGATTTAAGTATTTTTACCATAATGCCAACTGATCGCAATATATATTTTTATGTGACACTTCACGACAGCTTCCCTTTTATATAATATTCTGTATAAAAGGCCCGGTGGTGAGGGTGAAAAAAATGAATGGATTATAGGCAATATCGGTATTTATTTAATATAAACATTCATTAAAATATACCAAAAGCAGTCATTGCAAACTACTAATAAACAATAACAAAAAATTAAAAGAAAATTTGTTGTGAACTCCTGCAACTTATAAACATACATACACCCACAGTAACAACACGACAAAATACAATATTCTACAGCAGCTCACATAAGCGTAACTACATTGCCCACTCTCCGATACAACGACTTCACACCATGGGAAATCATTACTTGGGTGATGTTGACATATTCAATACCAACTTGGCAAGTTTTGTAGATCATTTAAAACATTTATTTCAACAATACTCCTAAACACATCATGTAAACCTACAAATAGCTGTAATTTTCTGTTTTTGTTTCTTGTGTTTGTATTACTTGTTGCATAGCTTTTATCAAATGTAATTTTATTCTTATTTTTTATGTTTCAAAGTGTTTGTCAAATTAAAATTATACTACCAACCATGTAAAAGCCCTCTGGGCGTTAAATAAATAAATTAATTAAAAAAATTAAATAGACTAAATTATTGATTGAAAATACATGATAGTATAGCCTTCTTGTACCTATCTTCCGCGAAGTTAAATAGATTCGCTACATCTGCGTATCTATTACTAACTTCTTCTTGCGAGTGTTTGAAATGCTTAGTCCTAGTATTGTTACATTTAACAGGATTTCGGAACGAGTAGCTCTCGTAAGTACACGAAATTCAATAAGATTAAGCAAATAAGGGCTGTCTATACTACCATCACCAATTTTAAACATCAATATGAAATCGGATATTATTTTTCGATTTGCGTGTTTTAATAAATTTAATTCTTTCATCTAGAAAAGATATTGAAGAGGTTCAGTTTAATTGAAATAGGACGATTGCTGTTACGTAGCAATTTACATGCAATTTTCTAAATAAATATTCTACAATCCATTATGGTCCTGTCCGTTTTTGGCCCCTTAAAATCTATGATTTTTCTGTTTGATATTTTCTAGCTACGAAGGTTTCTTTATTATGCAAATCGTTTTCAATGGAGTCTGTAGTTATATTTCATATTCTAAATATTAATAAATAACGTTTATTATAAAACATACGAAAAAAAAATGAACGTAGAAAATACAACAGAATGTTTTACGAAAGGAAGGTTCGAGAATGTTTTCCAAGCGCGTCACGTTGGCAAATAATTCGATCTCGATGTAAAGGTTGCTGATACTGTACTGTCCATTTCCTTCCCGCTGTCGATTATATAAGTGAAAAATAAAACGTTCTCGAACATTCCAGTTGCTACAGTAACAAATATTAAAAAAATAAAAGAAAATCCAAGAAGCTTGTTTGGCAAAGGCCGAAACTTCTAGAATGACGTCCGACTCAAGTAGTGGCGTACCATTACGTCTATCGGCTTGTAATGATCCACCCTTTCTACTTCAAACTTTTCCTTCTCTTCTTTCTACGATAAATTTTCCTTAAGTCCCGTAGGTAACTTTTCCATAAGGCTTTGGTTATATATATATATATCCGGGGTAGGAAGGTCCTCCCTGCCGTCTTTTCTTTATTACACACCCCTTCAAGTGTGTACATCCTAGTTTGTCTACGTGACGTACGACCTTGAACGTACTCATTTCACGTGACGGTTCAGTATAAAAAGGCTTCACCGAACGTTGTGTTGGGTTTTTGTTTCTCGGTTTAGAAACCTAGTTATCTATGTATGTGTGGTATCCCTTGGTTCTTTTGAGATAGAGTGAGTTGAATCCATTACCGCTGTGTTTTAAAACCATTTTATAAACCTTATCTTCTAAGTCGCCTGCTCCCCCCCCCCCTAGCTACTCGATTCTACCTATCGTAGGGTAATGTGAATATAATAAAGTGTTAGATTTTATATATGTGATATACATACGATAAGTTTATGGTGTTAGTTGTCGGCGCCATCCATGTATATATTTTGGGAGGGGAAGGAGAGGAAAGGAAATGAATTTTTTTCAAGCTAAGATTGACTCCTCCTCTTACCAAACAAAACTGATGGATGATAATTTGAGCAAGGCGATCGATATCTGCGTGTCTGGATATCACAACCGGCCGGGTCTCCCCTTGTTCCAAATCGGCAACCTTCACGCCAGAATAAAGAAAACCAGGTCTCATCACCAATTTCAGAATTGCCCCAATCTCAAACACCTCCAGGATAACCTACTTTACTGAGTGTAGAAGGGGAAAGCCATGACATCCCTTGTCACGAATCTAGTCGCGAAAATGTGACACGTAAGGTCCTAAGTTACGAGCCACCTCTAGAAAACATTGTAACTCCCACGCCGTCGGGGATTTACATCCCTTTCTAGGTCAATACATAGATAACACACGACGATCTTGTCGACATTTAGCCTGCTTTTTAACGATAGGTTGTGTGCCTACCCATTCAGCCAATTATCATGTGAGATATATGTAAGGTCTACTCGAAATGCCAAATTTAGGATGAGGACTGTCTGTATTTTAATATTCGGTTCTAGTAATTATTTTATGAGGTTACTAGCATCCTCGTGTATTAGGTATGGGTAACTCCTACTGAATACCTATCCTCTCAGGTAGGTATAAACGGATAATTGGTTTGATTTTTGCATTTAATTTAAAGAGGCTGCCTACCTCTCGAAAGGTACCTGTTGAGAAAAGTTGTTCGGTTGGTAGTTTTATTTCGGAGATTACCATCTCCCTCTTTCGACTTTAGATTTGTTTTTGTGCATCCCAATTCGTAACTTAGAAAGTCAAACAATAGATGAAAAGTATTAAATTAGAAAGTCAAATAACAGAAGAAAAGTTTTCATTTTGTTCCGTCTGGTTGCATCCGATCGCTTTCAATTCGGGACGGCATACGCTAGCAAAACTTCCCCCTTTGACTGACTGTACACCGCGCCTCTCGGCCTATATATGAAAAGGTCATTGGCCTGTCTCTCGCTCACAGCTGATTGACGGTTCGCCTAGCACATCCCTGTTAATGATAACATTATTTGGGCGGCAGGTGTCGTAAACTTAGTTCCTGTACCTCGGTTGTATCCGTCTTTTAAAAAGTTCCTCTGAAATTTAATAAATAATAATGAAACGAAGGAATTGAAGATGTTTACAAGGAAAGTGAAGACAACAAAATCACACTTATAACGGAGATAAAAAACACAAACATAAACGAAAAGCAGCGCCAGTTCACTAGCTACATCATGGAAACTAGTGGCAAAATGCGAAAAAGTCTCCTTGCACTCGGTAAACTAAATATACAGTTTCAACGAGTAAAAATTGAAGATTGCGATCCACTGACTCAATGTTTTCATTGCTGTATGTTCATGCATACGGCTAAAAGATGCCTACACCGAACCAGCCCTCCAATTTGCCCACACTGCATGGGCGATCACATCCTTTCAAAATGTCCGGGAAGAGAAAAAACAGTACCAGCATGTGTAAACTGCACCAGACAAAATTCTAAATATGGAGAAAAAAACACCACGGACCACGCAGCCAACAGTATTAGGTGCAACTATAGAAACAAAATGCTGAAAATTGCGAGGGATCGCATCGATTACGACTAATGATGCATATTATTAATTACAAGTGTAACGAAAACCTAAATAATATGCACAATATTTCAAAAAAATATTACGAAAAGCCCGCCCGCAAAGTGTTAACACGCAGTGATAATGTACAAGCAAACACATATAATATTATAATTGCAAATGTGAAGTGTATTCCCAGCGCCAACATTATTGTTAATTTTATTACTACCTCAAAATGAACGACTTTATAATAAACGCAATAGATAATTCATATAAAATAGACGAAAGGATTTTTGACACGGTAAATAATACAAACGATTTTATAGATATAAAACCTACAGCCAGCCTAATAATAATACACATGAACGTTAGATCTTTGGAAAAAAATTTCGAAGAATTTCTAATAACTATTAAACAATTAAATAGACTTGACTGTATAATACTATCAGAAACGCATTCATCGAGTGAAATTAATTATAATATACCGGGTTACTCGTACTATGCAACAAAATATAAAATTAACAGAAATAGCGGCGTCGCCATATTTGTATCAAATATTTACGCTGTCACAAGTGTAAATGAAATAATGGTGAATAATGTCAATTTATTAAACTTGGAGATAAATTTTATGAATTATTCATTTAATATCATTGCTATTTATCGGACACACTCTTCTGCTATAACCACATACATAGAAGAATTAAAAAAAATATTACAACATCATAGAAACAAAAAAACAATACTCATCGGAGATATTAACTTAAATATCGCTAATGACTACTCCTCTAACGATAAAGATAACTATTTAAATATGTTAGCAGAATTAAATTACATTTCATGTATAAATTCATACACCAGAAACATTATCGGACAACGACCATCTTGTATCGATCACATATTCACAAACACCAAAGATATACAAAATATATCATCTGCGGTAATTAAAACATCTGTAACGGATCATTTTGCATGTATATTTAAATATGACTACAAACATCAAAACCTCTCATTACCAACCACAACGGCCGTTAATAATACTGATAAATACAACTATAGTATTAATATAAATTCTCTCACTAAAATATTAAGTAACGAAAAAGAATGGCAAGAAATATATCAATGTAACGATGTAGAAGAATGCTGCAAAATATTTGATAAAAAACTGAGTTTTCACATAAATGCTTGTAGAAATATTAAATCTAACAAAACATCTTCAAAACTAAAGCCAATCAAACCATGGATAACTCACGGATTAATCATCTCAATTAGACACAAAGAAACACTCTACAAACAATATACAAAACAACCGGAAAATATAACATTACAAAAACATTTCAAAGCTTATAAAAAAAAACTTACATATCTAATAAAAAACACAAAGGATGACTACTACAAACAAAAACTTGAATTATCTGGAAATGACAGTAAAAGGATTTGGTCCATCATAAATGAAATTGTCGATAAAAAACATTTAAAAAATAAAACAATCAACAATGTAAATCATAATGATTCAAAAATCTGCTGTAAAGATAAACCTCTAGAAGCCGCAAATGTATTTAACAATTTTTTTGCTAATGTAGGAAAAAACCTCGCTAAAAAAATCCAACAAGGCCTTACCCCAAATGACCCAAATACTACAGTAAATAATGAGCATAAATTTGAATTATTTCAACCAACAACACCAGAAGAAATTGAACAAATTATTACAGGTATGAAAGGAGGTTCTGCCCCTGGTTTTGATGGGGTCACAATACAAACACTGAAATGTATAAAATCACAAGTATCAAAACCATTAACTCATATAATCAATACAAGTTTTCAAAGCGGAGTTTTTCCATCCATGTACAAACAATCTGTAATTATACCAATATTTAAAACCGGCAATCCGGAAGAACCAACCAATTACCGCCCTATTTCTTTACTATCAAACATTGCAAAAATATTTGAAAAAATTGCCAAAAAAAGAATAACTCAGTTCATAAAGATTAATAATATAATTCACGAAAATCAGTTTGGATTCATGGAAAACAAAAGCACAAAAGACGCCATTGCTAAATTATCTAGTACCATACAAGACGCTTTAGACAAATCATTAAAATGTGTTGGTATTTTTGTTGATCTCCAAAAAGCCTTCGACAGCATATCTCATGTCAAACTAATACAAAAATTAAAGATCGTAGGTTTTAATGACACAGCATTAAGTTGGCTAAAAAGTTATCTTCACCAAAGAACACAAGTTGTAAAAATTAATCACGCATCTAGTCTACCACTCACAAGTGATTTTGGGATACCACAAGGTACTGTTTTGGGTCCTTTACTTTTTATCATGTACGTAAACGATATTTTCAAACAAAACCTCAGTGGAACAGTTATATCTTACGCAGATGATACAATTATCATAATTAAGGGTAATGACTGGAAAATTGTAAATGAAAATGCAAATAATGACATCCAAATCCTAAAAAACTGGTTCGATACAAATCTACTTACAATTAACGCAAAAAAAACAGTTTATATACCATTCACAATAAATAAATTCAAAACTAACCCCAACATTCATATAATAATACACAACAAAAAATGTAACAAAGATGTTTGTAATGAATCATGTACCATACTAAACCAAACAACTGAAATAAAATACCTCGGTGTAATTGTAGACCAACATATGAAATGGAACAGACACATATGTGAACTTGTTAAACGCATTAGAAAATGTATCTATATATTCATTAGATTAAGAAATGTTCTCAAGATAAACAACCTGAAAAAAGTCTATTACGCACTAGTCCAATCATTACTTCAGTATGGAATCATTGGGTGGGGAGGTGCATATGAAAAATTTTTAAGCTCTGTTAAAGTGGTACAAAAACTAATTATCAAAGTAATTTTGAAAAAAAAACCAACTTTCTCTTCAGCATCATTGTTCAAAATTTTCGAAGTACCAAAAATTAAAGACCTCTATAAAAAAGATGCAATATTACAAATATATAAAGAAACTGTAGTAAAAAAACTTAAATTTAACTCATCCTTAAGGCATAATTTTAACATCCAAATTCCTCTATTTTCAACACAACAAATGCACAATAACTACATTTACAAAGGCATAATATATTTTAATAGTCTTCCCGAAGAAGTGAAAAAAATACCAGATTTTATTTTATTCAAAAAGAAGGTCAAATTTATCTTTAAAAAAAATTAATATCACCTATCAAATGTTATAACTTCAATTCATGTTTCAACCAAAATTAACGTCACAATCCTCTTTTAAGTTTATATTTATTGTACTGTAATAATGTTAATTACTGATATAAACATGAAATAATTGTCAAATAACTCCTACGCCAAGCTCAAGAGCTAGCACTCTTCATTGGAGTAGAAATTCAACAACATATGTTTTACACTATTACTTATTTTTAACTTATTTTATGTACAATGTAACAATGTTATAAGTTAAACAATAAAAAAAAAAAAAAAAAAAAAAAAATATAAAAACTCACCCAGTTAGTCACCTCTCATTCTCAGCGTGAAGCTTACCTGGTTACACTCTATAGCTAAATCACTTTAATTTTCGACCTCCTCCCTACGCTTATAAAAGGGTAATTAAATATTCCTGTAAATAAAATTGTACCTCCCTAATCTGTCAGGATTCGAACCCACAGTTAATGATATATTTGTTTCTCTGGTTTTCGGTCTCCGTGGATAAATGCCATCTCGCCAAATCAATAACCTAGCCCGAAACACTTCCCGCCTTTAAGTACATTCACTCTGTTTTAAAAACGCAATCATTATTTTTATTATTTTCATGTTTTTAAGACAAGCAATCTAGTTCGAACTGTATACGAAATCACGTTTAAATCAACACAACTTTATAACACAATCGCGATTGCACAACACCTGGCGCCCCTGAGGTGGGTTTTTACAAAACGGCGCTCTACAAATTATCCAATTATTATTATTGTCATTATTATTAATTGTTTTCTCACTGAGTCGAACCACTTTCACTCCACACAAACACCGGATCAATAATCTTTCACTTTAATTCAATATTCCGCAATATTCTCTAATACCATTTGAATTCAATAATTAACTGTAATTTCAAACAACACTTCTGATTTGTATCCATTTCTCGGGGCTGTCAATGCACCCAAGTTCGAGACTCGACTCTCCCTCCGGTCTCTCCTTTCCCGTGGGAATCTGTTTACTCCAGGCCTGTCTGTCAATAAATCTTCCGTCGTTGTCTAAACAAAAATTTTTTTTGAGCACGTTCGTTTATTATTTATCGTTTATTTTTGTGGATATTCAAAACATCACAGGCTTCGGCGGCGTTCAACGGGTACAATTTCCCCTTTGCCGAAAGACACTTGCGGCGCTCAAAGAGTTAAAAACCAATCCGTCTCCATTAAACCTAACCTTCGTTCTACCAAGTTTTCATAGATCATAAAAAACATTACATTGTGACATCTATGGCAGTCCGAACTTAGCTACCAGTAGCACTCACTTTCTATGATAAATAAATTCAGATTTTCTATTTCCTATCATCTTTTTCTTGTACTGTTAACGTTTTCAATCTATTGAAAGCTTCGAAAAAAAAACTTTAGTATTCCGAGTAATATTTTAAAGCTGATTCTTAGTTTGTTAGATTTCCATTCATCACAGCTTCCTCAAATTCGAACCCGGAAATTTAATTCACTCTGGGAGAGCTTTTCAACTGTTCCCTTGGAGCAGGAGTTGGCAAATTGGGATAAATGAACCAAATCCGAAATTAGAAAACTCGTAAATAAAATAGGATTTTGTACAAAAACAGCGCTGTTCAAATTATACTACTATTATTTTATTATTATTATTACAAGGAATACTAAGGACGGGATGCTTCACCGAATATAAATAATTCGTCAAATTTCACAGTTTATTTTCAAGTTCTGTGAAGGTTCTATTCAAGATCTGTTATTATTTCAGTTTTGTGAAGCAACTGGGAAATAATTATGTAATAATAGAACATGAATACAACCTTCACAAAACTTGAAAATCAACTTTTAAATTTGAAGAATTGTTCAAATTCTGTGACACAACCCGTCCTTATAATTAGTTAAATAGTTCCTAATCGACCCACCACGCAGTTGGTGGCCAAAGGCATGCGCCGCAGAGACCTAAGCAAAATTCACCTCATGAACCCGAACCCCCTGCTAAGTCACCAAACGTAGCAAACCACGTGGGGTAATCTATATCAGGAGTGTTGGTTATACAATAAATGATTCCCGGGGTGGCGGTACCCATTCCCAATGTTATCTTCTTCAATAAAGCAAAACCGAAATTTCTTCTGAAATCGTACGATTTGTATGTGAATACATAAATACCGACCTACTTAAACATAAACCGTAGTACTTTCTTCAGAGGTAATATTGAAAAAATGCGAATAAGAAACTCCAAATAAACACGATGTTTTCACATTCGGTCACCATCTTGAAACGGAACTTACAAATAAATTTCTTCACAAATTAAATGCAAATCGGTCAAGTTAAAACAAAATATTAAATTAAAATTAGGTCGACGAAATATTTTTCACTTTCACATTAAGGGTCCTGTTTATTACATTTAAGTTCCAACATCGCCAATATATCTAATTTCGGAAAAAGTTATTTAACTTTTCTCTTTGATAATCGTGCAGAATTACTTCCGAAGTTACAACTTGTACATTAATTTGTTAATATAATATTCTTATTTTAAAAAAGTTCCCCTATCCCTTCTTTAGAAAGTGCGCACATGTATATTAATCCAAGTAAGAGGGAGAAAACTGATTTAGGAATACTTTCCCCGCATAATTCGAACAGGAAGCGTCGAGAAACTTTCCCTTAGAATTAAGTCGGTTAAATGTTATTCAACACAAACCCGCTCAGCGAACGGTTCCTGATGTATATTTCTACTTCCAGCTAGGGATTAAAGATTCGAAGCTGTTTTGAAGAATCCGGACTTTCGAGTTCCTTGTATCTTAAAATCCGGATTTTGAGATTTCTTGAAACTAAAATCCGGATTTAGTTTGGGCTTAAAAAATTTCGAAATCAGTACAATTACATACATGGTTATTTAGATCTGGTCACCAAACACGGCCAAGCCATTCATTATTTATTTCTATACATACATTACAGTGTCTACCAAATCATTTACATTTGTATAAAATATATATATATATATATTTAAAACTGTTGTTAATATGGTGATTGTTTTATGCTTTTTCATCTGTTTATTTCAAGCAACGTTTCAATTCTGAATGGTGGTCGTTTCAATTCTTACACCAGGGCGATACTGAGAGTATTTTACACCCTGGAACATGCCGCAAGTATAACATATAGAATTTTAAATTGATAAACTGTAAAATAATACAAATTCAGAATTCCTAATCCATTTATTTGACTACAATACAATTATACAATTTAAAATGAGTTAAAATTAACAAATATCAACATAATCTCGTGATATCATACAAAACACTATAAATTTATTTCTAGGAACTTTTTTATTTTAAGGTTATCGCCTGAATTTTATAATTTATCTATTCTAAATAGAAGAAATCTATTCTAAATATTAAATTATTATTATTATAAGCATATTAGCCTATTGTAAGCATTCCGTAAAATCCGGATTTCATATTTAAAATCCGGATTTCATATTTAAAATCCGGATCCTAATTTTAGTGTCAATAAACTGAAAATGCTGAATTTCCGAAATTCTGATTATCCGAATTGGAATCTCTACCAAAAACCCACCAAAAGTAAATCAAGATTTACCGCCTGTATTTGATTGTTAAATACTAAATACTTTACACCTAGGGGGTAGCGGGGGTGGAAATGCTGCGTGTGTGAAAATATCGGAAAAGGGTGGTTCTGATTCATATTTATACAAAATTTAATAAAGACAAGGTAAGTCGGTTAGCCTTTTTCATGGAGTATTATTTTGTTTTGATTTTCAGTGATGGATAGTTTTGGATAGGAAAGGATTTACATGTGAAAAGGTAGGATTAATTACACAAGGGAACAGCATTTTCCACTAAATTTTTCTTTTGCATTTCTTCTATGTACTTGTTTTTTACTAACTTTTGGCATCTGAATCCAAAAATGACTCTCCTGATTTACCTGATCGTAATAGTTAATAGTTAAGTTATCTTATTCATACGAATGTTATGTGTTGTTACTGTAAGTAAAAATTAGATGCACGTAATAAAGTTAGATAGCAATAAAAGGAAAATTTTACTCATAGCTTTTCCTGGAGTGTTCAATCTGTGGTCGATCTTGCCTGATGCTCCCATAATGCCAGTCATCATAATATGTTCATCCCATCCTGATACCGTTCCTCTGTGATCTTCAAATCTTGTTGGAATCGTTCACCTTGCACGGAGAAAAACGACTATTGAAATATTTTTTTAATCTCTTCAAAATAATTAATAATTCCGGTAAAAAGCGGGATTGCAGGCCTTACTTATGAATCGACCGATTTCCTGATATTTTTTTACTAAAATAATTTTTTAATTATTTAGGAAAACCAATAGATTTTTTCAATTTTTAAATAATAAACTTATAAACAATACAAATAAAATCTAATGACAGGTTTTCACCTAAACATAAAATTATAATAACAACTTAAGGGTAAAATATTTACAAAATTGTAAATATTAAATAAAATTAAAATAACATAGGATATAAGAACACAAATAAATGACAATATACCAATTTAATCCTCACTTACAACACCAATAATATCTAATATATGTATATATCTACAACTAAACTGAATAAATGTTTATAAAATGAATCACATGCAACTGGACAGGGTTCATATCAACAACATGAGTACATACATGAGGGAGTATGGCTACTACCCGTGGCTCTATCTCACTGACTTTCTTTTGGGTATGCTCGAAATGAACTATCTACGGGTCAGGAGAGATGTGCGCATTGCTACACATTTCTTTAGACTGATTCGTGGATGGTTTGAAAACTCGGTCATCATGGAGATCATTCATTTATATGTTCCCGATGGTTGTCTCCATCACCGACAACATAGAACTATCTTGCGAATGGTCATGCCTGTGGGGAGAGCAATCTTGCTGTTGAACAGAATCAATTCGGATATCGACATTTTTAGCATCAATGAAGCTTCCTTTAAAAGGCAAGCTCTATTATCACTGGTATAGTTGATAAACACACTGTTTATATTAATTTAAGAATTCTTATTACAAAAATATTTTAAAAACGCATTGAAATTAACAATTTTGTAATGTTTTTGAAATGAATAAACAGAATTGAATTGAAAAAACATGATAACTTGCAGTATGTTATTAATAATTATTTAATAATAGCTAACGTTTATTTTTTAAATGTTCCTAAAGTACACGAAAATATGTCAATATCATTGAAATTCTTTTTATATAAGTTACACGCTCTGAATATAAAAGCGAGTTGTCTGAAATTAGTAGAAACATTTTTGAAGATGAAAAAAGTGTTTTCAGACAAATGGGGCTAACAATTAATAAAGCCATTGATAATTTTATGGAGATATATTATACCTGCGGAGTCTCTTCAAGTTTTTAGTGGTTTTAGTATTACTAATATACTCTCGTGATGTCGGAACATGTGTTAAAAAAAGTGTTACCCTATGTTTAATAAAATTTACATGTGTGCTCTTCAACAAAGAATTCAAAGGAGATACTAGGAGATCAGATTTTTCCATTGCATTAAGTACTTCCTATAGTTTCTCCCACTCCGGTAGTCAAATGCTTTGAGCCATCAATAAAGCGGAGTATGACGGGCAATTTAAACAACTTCAAACATATCCCGATAACTTGTCGAACATTCTGTAGTTACTCTCGTCTCTACGCCCTTAACAAACCCTGCTTGTTCACGTTATACTTGATGGTCACCACTCGAACGATAGCTACCCAAATTTGGGTAGGGTTTGGGGTTAAAATTAAAATAATTATTTTTTAAATTCCAAAAATCAACTTACATGTTTAGTTGCTAGCTTGTTCATGCTTAAAGAAGGTAAAAAAATCATTTTTTTATGATTTATAAAACATGTGAACATACACAATATGATGGTGTATTTAAGTACAGCAATGGTATTTCTTAGTCCTCCTCACTAGGAACAGGATGTCCTGTGCTGAGGTTGACCAAAGATATTTAATTCCATTTAATTAAGTGTGTTTTGTATGTCGTTTATAGCGTTTTTTTAGAGTTTTTTCATTGACATTAAAATTTTCTATTCGTTTTATATCTGGGGGGAGAATGTTGTGGAGTTTTGTTGCAAAATAAATTTAGTTTATTTGTCTGAACATGGTTCATAAAGAGAAATGAGAAAAGTGTGTGTAAGTGCCATGTTGAGGTCGATGTTTTTTTTAATTATTTCTGTAATAAAACAGCTCTCAATTTTCTAATAAAAAAGTATGTCGGAACCCTTTAGGTTTTGATTTTGATTAAACAAATGACACATTATTTTGGTTGGATGGACCCCTGAGCGCGGCTAGTGACTTTTGGAAGTACTGGAGTGCTAATATTTAAAAAAAATGTCATTATTAATATTGTTGTACAAATTCTTTTTTTTTGGAAAATTAGATTTTTTGTAAAAAGATGGAAACGGTGTGGCGCACTGCCAATCTGAAATTTCCTGAAAAAAAACGTTTTGAACTAAACAACATAAATATCTACTGTCACACTCAAAAGTCACGAGCCGCCAATGGGCATCCGGATAATTTCAAATAAGTCATCATACCTTCTGATCCTGTCCAGTCAATTTAAATAACTATTAACAATTGAGGCAAATAAAAATTTTCCTCAATTGTCATAAAAGTTTTTTTTTTAATTTGACCATCGATGTTTGGAATTTATTTTAAAAAGATGAGTTTGAATTATTTTTCGTTCTCTCCAGTAAATTAGTCCATTTTATTTAATCTCAGATTAAAATTTGAAATGCTTATCAAGAAGACGTTGTATTTTAAGCAACGAAGAATTTCTCATCTTTTCAAAGGCTAACTTACGTTAAATTAAATACCCAAAATATATTTAATGAAAGGTGAATCTTATCTCTTTATAGAATTATCTACTTAAGTCATATTTTATGCGAGAATTAAAATATAATGAATTGTGTAAGTACCTACTTCATATTCCTTAATTTAAAATTATACCCTTAGTTATTTTTTTTTATTGTGAATACGACATGATGAAAATCTTATATAGTAGGAACATAATCAACTTAATATTTTAAGCAGGAATCCGTGACTTTGGTTGGACAGGGTTCTAACTCCACTTCGTAGAAGAATCCGAAAGCTTATCAATGTAAGGAATTCTGGACAATCGAATGCATAATTCATAATTTTATATGGAAAAATCAAACATATTCAGATTGTTTAAAAGAGTGTTGTAGTTCGATCAAATTTCTCTAATACCCATTTTAAAACATAAAAAGCCTCCAAAATTATTTTGTATTATTTCAATAGCTTGTACGTGAACATTGTAATGTGGATTCCAGACGGAAGCATTATACTTCAATTGACTTCTAACAAAGGCAAAATGTAGCAGTTCAATAAAATTATATTGTTGAAATTTTTAGTTAAACTTGTTGTAAATACCAAAATTTGTAATTTATGATGGTTAACAAATTAAGGCGAAGCTTAATGTTAAATCAATATTTTGATTAATCTTTATAACGAATTGGTGTATATTATGAACACCAAAAAAATGCTTTAGATAAATTGAAGGTTTTCCTATCGTTTCGCTTGAGTAGAATACAATAAGAACACAAATACAAATAATATACTCAATAAAAAATATAAATGTAAACTACAAAAAAATATTTTTTTTCAATAGAATTGTATGAACGCGTAAAGGAAACTACTTAAAAAAAAACAGTATTTTAGCTAAAATTATCATTGACAGTTTCACTTGATTATTTTTTTTGCTTTTTTATAATATTATTTAAAAAATAAATAAAAACCAGTTTTTTGCTTGAAACCGAACGTTTCTAGACTCCGTTTGTCAAGCGATTTTAATGCCTATTCATCATCATCATCACTTTTGGCTCTACAACCCCTGGTGGGTCTTGGCCTCCTCAAGAATCTTCCTCCACTCATCTCGGTTCCGCGCCAGCTCTCTCCAGTTTCGAAGCTCCAAGGCAGATAAATCTTTGAGGACGTTGTCGCTCCATCTTAACCTTGGCCTTCCCAGGCTCCTTCTGCCTATCGGTCTTGAGCTCAGCAGGGACTTTGGTTCTTGATGCTCGGTCATTCTCTCCACATGACCTAGCCACCGAAGTCTTCCCAGTTTTATGAATTTTGTGACGTTTAGCTCCTTAAACAGAGTATAGAGCTCATTGTTTAATGCCTATTACCTTCGATATAAGGTTTACCAAGAATATACACATTTTTGTAGCTTCCTTTTAATGAAAGATATGGTTGAAAAGCCTTTTATATGTTGATCTCTCAAGAGCATTGTTGTCAATGTTGTAATTTAATTGATACTTGGGTTTTATTTGAGAAAATCTGACTATTGAAATCACTTAATGGAAGGACTCTTAAATGCAAATTCACGATAATCAACCCTTAGGTCAGCATCGTTATCAGCTATCGGAAGGTTGATGGAACCAAAGCGCACACCAGATTATAGTTTGATAAGCTTGCTTTTGGAGTGTCGGAACCTAAAGCCACGCATGATTTGAATGAGAATGATCACAGACTCGACAGAGCTTAACTTAAAACTCACCATTTAATGCAGTCAAATCCATAAAGTGCGAAACATGTCACATTTCATAGTCGCGAAATTATAAATAACTAAATATTTGGAAGTTATTTCATAAAAATTCTCCAGTCCAAAAGAGTCCTAAATTCTCCAGTCCTAAAGAGTGCTAAATTCTGCAGTCTTTTAAAATAAAAATCAACTCAATTCTTGCCACTCATCTTCTAATCATCACAATAATCAAAAATAATGTAGGGCAAACTAACAAATGTAAAATCAATATCCCATGCTTTTAATATGTGTCCACTGCGTACAAAATCGTAAAATTTTTAATTAAGAGGAAGCTACAAGCCAAAAATGTGTACATTCTTAGTATACCTAATATCGTAGGTAATAGGCATTAAAATAGCTTGACAAACGGAGTCTATAAACGTTCGATTTCAAGCAAAAAACTGGTTTTTACTTATTTTGTAAATAATTTTATAAGAAAGTAAAAAAGTTAATCAATCGAAACTGTCACAGATAATCTTAGCTATAAAACTGTATATTTTTTAAAGTTGTTTCCTTTACGCGTTCATACATTTCAATTGAAAAAATATTTTTGTAGTAGTTTACGTTTAATTTTTTTTATTGAGTAATTTATTCTTTTATTTGTATTCTACTCAAGAGAAGCGATGGAAAAACCATCAATTTATAACTAAAGCATTTTTTTGGTTTGCATCATGAATACCAATTCGTTATAAAGATTAATCAAAATTGTGATTTGGCATTAAGTTTCGCTTTAAAAGGTTACCTAGAAGGTGGGTATGTTTTCTGTATTTTTTGTAAATAATAAAATTAGATGGAGCCTACAAATTTGTAATAAATTGTACAACGCCCTTGAGGTAATTTTTCAGAAAACCGCCTTAAACAAATTATCTAATTATTATTATTAATACAGGTTATAGTGAAATGTTGCGGTTAAAAACTGTCAATGTGACATTTTAAGCTAGAACGATAATACTACATCAACATAACCATACAATTTACATAGTTAAATAGCCATAGTATGGTAAGTTCCAATATTCCCCACGTTAATTACCTTCATGAATTGAATCGCACTCTCTTAGCTTAACTTTGACGTTATTGAAAATTGGTATTTTGTTACCGAGTTCCAGAAAACCGTTAATAACATTTCCCCGTAGCAACGTTCCGATAGGTATTGTAATCCCTAGCAGGGAAGGAAAGGACCTTTCATTTTACAATAAAGAAGAAAATTTGTTTGTGACAGCAGATGTAAGATGGGGTCGCCTTGTGACATTTCTGGTTTATTTATATTTATTCTGATTTAAATCATAACACGGTAAATATATTGCTAAAAGTAAGAAATTACATATTATTACTGTACGATTAAGGCTGTTTATGTTCTTAAACAAGCTTACAGGTATAATATTTTCAAGTTTGTACATTTTAACTGTCGGTGGAACTTCTCAAATATTTTAATTAATCCAAGGTATTAATTACTGGGTTCTAATTTAATTGAACGATGAAAATATTCTAGTTTAACTTTTTTGTGAGAGAAACAACAAAAGAGTAAGCATTTCCAATTTGGGAAGTGTCGTGATTGTGAATGAAGTGGTAAGTGGTAGGAGACGCAAAGAGAATGGTCGGGAAACACCCAGCTAATCAGATCTAGTCACATCGATTCTGATTATGTAGGGTGATTTTTCACCAGCGGAAAAACGGAGGTATCTGATACCAAATATAACTCTGGAAAGTTATGTATTTTTTTTTTAAATTTGTTACATTGGAACACAAAGTAATAAATCAAAATTACAAGAAAAAAATAAGTGTAAACAAAAAAAAATCAACAAAGGCAAATCCTGTGTGCGGATATTATAACAATTCTTAGTAAATTTCTTTGTTTTTAAAATCGCCAATAAAATATTAAGGATTTGCGGAGAATTTGATCAATTCGTCAAATTTCAACGTTCATTTTCGGGTTCTGTGAAATTTCTATTCAAGTTCTGTTATTATATCATTATAGGTTAGTTGCTTGACAGAACTGAGATAAAAACAGAACTTAAAAACGTCTTTCACAGAACTTGAAAATTAGCTTTGAAATTGAAAAATTGTTCTAATTCTCCGAAACAACCCGTCCTAAGTATTATACAAGTCTTCGTATTACAGTAAAAAAATATATTAAATGCAGTTAAAAGCGTACAAAAATAATAAAATTTTAACAGAAAAAATGGCGAATTCTGTATTATAGATGACTTACATGAAAAAATTCTGTATTTCAGTGAATTAATGCCATGCATTGATAAGTGGTGGATACTGTCAGTATCTCCCTGGTGACTGATGAGACGTTGTTTGAGATTGCAACAGCCGTATTTGGTGACAAGATCTTAATAGCCAGGTACTTCACATCCTTCATCTTCCTCGTCTCCTATACTTACTTTTCCAATCGCTTCAGCCCCACAAAATTGAACCCAGGATTTCCATCTTACCGGTACAAAGGAAATATTTGTGTGTTTATTTACCTTATTAAGCATATCAGACCGTGTCTATATTTGAAAAAAAAAACGCAAATTTTCAAAATTTTATTCCTCACTATCTACGGCTAGTAAAAATTAGATGTTTTCGTTTTCCCATTTATGATATAACTGACTTTACACACTAATTTTTACTATATTGGTTCAGAGGGCAATCATTTTGATTTAAGACGGCAGTCATTTTTATTTCAGACGGCAGTCATTTTTTTATATTTGGAATGGATTCGTAAATGTTATATTATTTTGTTTTTAATATCGACCGAATTTTTATCTTAATTTAGATCTTCCGAGGCAGTTTTATTTCAAGTATATTTTATTTATTTAAAAAATATATATATATATTGTATATCCATTCTAAAACTACTATAATATAATGATGTTACTTACGTTTTAAAATTTTATTTCAAAATATTGAAACATAATCCACAAATAACTTACAGTTGGAATTCTTGCGCGGGATTTTCGTTATAAAAATGGGACTTGGAAAACTTGTGCGAATGAAATAAATAGGGTGAGAAAGAATTTACGGTTAAAAATCACCTGGTTGTTCAGATCTGATTAAAAAACAAACTTAAAACTACATAGGCCCTTAAATCATCTGATTAAGCTCTTGCTTATAATGCTCTAAGCGAGGGTTTAGTATCCTTAAGCGAGATCTACATATTTCCATAATATTTCCGTCTCAATACACAATAAAGTTGGCGTACATGATCCCTGTCGCGGGAGTTGGGAGTTACTAACCCATTAAGAGTTCCCCCAGACAATGAATGAGATGTTAGTTACCCATTTGCATGATTCTGTTTACACGACTCTCTGGCGATACTTAGTTGTTGGTCTCTTTCTCTTTATCCCCTAGTTATTCCACTTCTTGTCACTTTAGGGTCTGGGGATCTGGAACACTGAACACTGAACACTGTTGGTCCCTATCTCCCCACCCTCCCTCATTCTCTAAGTCGTAAGTTTTACTGAAGAAATACACAGGGACGAATTGTAAAACAGGTTATTAACATTTCCAAACCCCTTTAATTTATACCTAAACCATAGAAATGTTATAATCTACTATACTACCCACGCACAGGATTTGCCTTTGTGTGATTTTTTGCTACGTACTACAATGTATTTTTATTTCTATAACTATTCCAATGCTAAATCAAAACATTCAATAAAAAAATAGAATAAGAAGTGAAAACAATTTAGAGATATTAAATATTTGTCATAGTGGATACCTACGATGTTTTCTTTGTAATGTCTTGTATATATAAGTGTGTGTGTGTGTGTGTGTATAAGTGTCTATGTATATAGGTATGTATGTTTGTATAAGTGTGTGTGTATAAGTTTGTATGTGTATTTTTAAAATCCTTTTAAATTCTTACTATAAAACCTAACATTTTCATAGCCCTGTTAGCGATAGTAGTTAAGTGAGATACAAAGCAAAGTTTCTGATCAAACATTATGCCTGGGTCAAGTATTTTGATTACAGAGATTAAGTAAATATTACACAATGAATAATTACAGATATACGAATACTTTAAAATATTCAGATGCTAGTTTACAACAAGTATTAAGGCCCCGTAGTAAGCGTTCAAAGATGGTTTGAAAGGGAGATATGTAAATACCAATATAATTATAGTAAGAGGCAGCGATAATATGAAAAAACGATAATAATCAAAAATATTTAATAAAACACGACTCGTTTGAAATAGAGCAAAAATCTCTCTACAAATGCTTTAGTTGCATTTAAAGATACACTGTGAATTTTTTCATGTCTATAGCATATTAAATAATAGAAAAAATGTGTTTTTAATCATTTTTGGAGCTTACTTTGCGATTTTTTTTCTATCGAGGGTATTTCATATAATTATCGTTTCGGCATAAATTTGTTATTGGAACTTAAAACATAAAGAGTTAACCTGAAACTTTTTATAAATCGGTAGAAATTGGCTATGCGGGGGCTTGAATAGCTAATTTAAATTTGTATTTTAATTCGTATGAAGAAAATATTGACAAAATGAATCGAGAATATCAATGATCCCATAAAAAGTCCTTCATTAAATTACCCCACAGAAAATGTAACGTTATTTATTTATTTCTAGATGAAGTACCCGGCGTCGCACGGACTTTACCCAGAGTTTTTCGAAATGTAATGTAGACAGTTTTCTACAGCCTTTCTCACGTTTTGAAGGTTAAGTGGGCAAATTTTCATCAACTTCGGAACAAAACTATGCGCCCTTGAAGTGATTTTCTCACGAAAACGGCGTTACACAAATAATCCAGTCATTATATTATGAAAACTGTAGATTTGTATACAAATCAAATCCACACCGCCCGTTTGCTCGCCACAAACAATCTCCTTTATATATTAGAAGAAGAAGATTTTGCACAAATGGAACAATGGAATTTGCACGAATGGAATTTTCATTATGTTATGTATTACGAAATGAGAAAAATAAGAGTTACATAAAGGAACAGCACACAAATACTATGTAAAAAGTGTATATTAATGAAGCAAATACTAAAATTTACATATTTTAAATTATACATTAAAATACATATCTAAAAAAAAATTAAATGCAGCTTTAAAAAAAAACTGTGTAATTATATTAATCAGTAATCTTTAAAGTTGGAGAATTGTTGGCTGTTTACAAAAGTTGTTGAGTTGTCAACAAAACTCCGGCAGTATGCGTCCACCAGTTGAAAAGGGTTTTAGTAAACGTGCGAAAGCGTCAACAGAACAAGATCTTTCCGGGCGCTTCCTACCTATTGCAGGTTCGCCGTGCACGGCAAATGTATTATTTAACAATTCCTTGCCTCGCGCAGACATGACATACAATCTGAGTTTCGTGATTATTATTATGGAAGGGGTAAGAACAAAAATACTTTTGGCTTTCATATTCCTCTTAAATCGATGAATCACGAACATTTGGAATCAGGCCGCCACAATAATACTCCTTACGTAGATGGCGATAAGGTTTAAATTCCCGCTTAACACCATCCGCATGTTATTTTTATTTTGCGAAGTTCAGCCACGAATATTTAAATGTTTTACGATAATTTTCTAAGGAACATAATTTGCCACATTATACAATAAAACCATAAATGGGTTTGTAAGTAGGTGACTTTGAAATTTAAAGATGTTTTAAAATACCTGATATTTTATTTTATTTTAATTGGA
Organism: Hesperophylax consimilis; assembly: GCF_061612785.1. Taxonomy (NCBI): domain Eukaryota; kingdom Metazoa; phylum Arthropoda; class Insecta; order Trichoptera; family Limnephilidae; genus Hesperophylax; species Hesperophylax consimilis. Next base: position 7,476,392 of record NC_142857.1, read on the forward strand.
ATAAAATATCTAAATTTTTTTAATACAAAAATCTGACGGTATAAATCGCGTACGGTTACCCCAAGTGAATCGCGTACGGTTACCTTAAGTGACTCTTAAATTAATCTATATCCGTGAAAAAAATTATTATGAGCCATTTTTACATTGTTAAAAAAAGTTGAATGGATCGGTAAGAGTATGTAAAGAAATATTTTCGTTTTCGTTTTTTTTTATTCTCTTGCCAAGCACTTGAAAAAATAGGTTTTCAGATCAGTTTTTCTTCTGTTTACTAATGCGGTTGATTATTCTCATATTTTTCTCTCTTCTAAAATGATCTCAAGAAAACAAAAAACGGTTTAAAACGGTTTGTAAGTCAGAAATTGGTACTAAAAAGTTCACATGCATATCGATTGCGTACACTTGACCTTAAGGTGAGGTAAGTATCCGCATACTTTCTTACGATGTTTTCTTACTCGCGGATTATTTTAAAGTAAGAATTTATCATGGATGAAATAAGTATAAGTTTTAAATATTTTTAAGTAAAGGGGTAAGTGTGTGAACTCACAAAACTACGAACGATTTCCCCCCGCACACTTACCCCATCACATAAACAAAAAACTAACCAAAAAACCGGAGAATTGGTTATCTGTATGAGAAATGCCCCCTGGCATTGTGTAACTAACACCCTTTTACTACTCATAGACACAATTGGTTGCACTCTAGCGCCCATCGGTAACAAATGCAAAAAAAGAAAACCGTGATGAAAAGTAATCTACCAGTCGATTTTTATTTTTTATTAAGGGCGCACTGTATACACGACCGAATTAAAGGCCACCTATTTGAAGCAAACATCGCTGCGTACACTTTCCTACCGCGTACGGTTACCACACGTGACCCTTAACATAATTCATAATTACTGACGGAAAAGCTTTAATTCAGTCACTCAGTGGAATGTTTGATAAGCCTTTCATCCTGCAAAGCTGCTTGTATATTTGAATAATTAATTAATTATTATATTTAATACCAATGACGGCCCCTGCATATGAAACCTTTAACATTTCAGTTGTCTTTACCCCTCTCACTCCAAAGGTCGCGTGGGTCCTTGTCAGGACTATGCAATTGAAACAATCGCCTACTATACAGGATAATCCACGCCGAGGGTCGGCACATAGTCTTGCACATTCCCTAGTCGTTGTCTGTATCTCTCCCTTCAGTCTAAAGTCCTATTCCATCTGTCCTACGTGTAAATGTACAGTAGGGACCGTACTCGAATAATCACACAAGTTCAATTGTAATTCAGAAGTTTGGAGCCATTCAGACAATTATTTGATAGGCTATTTTAAATATTTAAGACACGCTGTGCTCACGTACGCAACGTAAGCAACGTATTAAGACATCTAGACTACTTTTGATCAATACATTTTTTATGAAAGTAGATGCTTTAGAAACACACTTATCAAAGGCAATGCAAACCTATACTCCGCACGCAAAGCCGATTTGCGCTGTCCAGATCATCATGGGTATGTGTGAAAGAAAAATGGCGGTGGTGAAGATCTTCCAAAGAATTGATTTGACGTTTATTTGTAATTTTAAAAATACAGCTACGACAAAATATGGTAAAATACAATAAAGATAATGTCAAGTCAAAACAGGAACAAGGTTTTTATGGATTTCACGACTTCTGCCACATCAATTAAAAATATTACTGACAAAAATCATTAAGACTTACCACAAAAAATTCAAGGTCCTGACTTGAGTTGACAAGTCTTGCCATTCTGAAAATTGGTGAATGGTATCCATAATTTGTAGTGTGTTGATTGAGGAAAAACAAATCATTATTTCTGATCGGGAAGAAATATTAAAGTGCAGATGAGATCATAGTTCTTCCTACGTTTTACTAAAGAAGAAAAAAATATTTTTTACTTCAAGTTCATCGTAACAGTAATTGCCTTTTTCTAGCCCTATCCTCCAAGCAATTCTCCTTAAGAAGAGATGCTGTACGGACTCGATATAAATAATGTGAACATCATAGAGTGGAAACCAAATAATGCATGTAAGATATTCTAAATTCGGGCGATCCAACTAATAGTAATGAGTTTTTAGGGTAATTATATTATTAAAGCTATTGACAAACTGCTTTGGCCGTTTAGCGGGTATAAATAATAAAAAAATAAAAAAATTTGAATTTAAAAAAATATTAAAAAATTTAAAAAAATCAGGGGTAATTCTGTTGATAAAATGAAGTATTTTAAGAGATTAACGAGGTTATTAACGTGTTCGGGAAAATACAGTTTATAATCTAAAGTGACACCAAGGTCGTTTATAGACTGCACAGTAGATAAGCATAACCATATAGTTTATAATAAAAAATAATTGGTTTCTTCGCTCGATGAAAATATTACCAAAGTAAAAAATATGACCTTAGTAAATAACTAGCCCGAGACCCTACAATATTTTAATTTTTATTAAAGGTAAAATTATGTTTTTACAAGACAAGGTTTTCATGCAGAGCACAGAGGATAACAAATTATTATAAGCAATAATCATTAGCCACAAGAAACACAAATATAATTTGAAAAAATCTTCCGAGAAAATATAAATGGCGCCAACGGAAATTGAATTGAATTTGGTTCCCTGCACCTGACCGGCAATCAGGAGGTGCTGGTTCAATTCCCGTCGGCGGCATATATTTTTTCTAATAATTATTGCTTATAATAATTTGTTATCCGAGAATATTCTCCTACCAACTAGCTTACTATCTCATTATTAATAAGTTTTACCCTTTCTTTAAATTAAAATAAAATTTTAAAAAATGTATATTATAATGTTTTGATTAAAGATGAAATCTTTTGATTCAAGATAAAATTGTGGTTTTTATTTATCAAATAAGTTATAATTATAAAAGTTATTTTAGGACGCAATGCTAACAAAACTTCTAGTTTTGAATGTTTGACCGGTAAAAAAAACTAAGTTTGATTGAAATAACGTTTGAAGGTTATACCCTTCAATATAATATATCATTGAAGAAGAAGATTACTAATTCCTTGTGTACATTTAAATTATTTGTGCTATCCGAGGATTTCCAACGTATTCTTTTATTTTTGTCCTTTTACATTGTGTGCCACGAAAGTAATTCCTATTGTCGAAAATAATTATTTTCCTGACTTTAGGCCAGCGAAGGAATTACGTCACAAGCTTGAATTTGACTGGCAACATTTTTTGGTGAATTTTGGCACCGTTTCCGCTGAGTAACGTCACTTCTTGAATTTACCTGTGAGAGAAACGACGTGGATTCCATTATGTCACATTTATAATCAAAGTGGTTGACTTGCTTTTTTAACTTTTGGGCAATCCTAATTGTTAAAAGTTATTGTCCGCGTGACGTCGTGATATTTTGGTTTTTTCATTTTAAAATGTAAAGTGTGCTGAGTGGCACTGATAGTTTTTGCTTATCCTTTGCGAATCGAAAGCGATCTGCCGCTGGAGATGATGAAGTACCTGTTGAATTGTCACACGGATGCACCCCGAAACCAAGGAGTTCATGCAAAAGCCTTAATTGTGGGCCCCCTCGATTGAAAAGGCCTCGTCGTGTCCCGTCTATCAACACGCCCTTTAAGGAATCAGCTCCGCGGGAAGCTGTCGTTGAATGCTGTGGTTGGATTCAGGATCGTCACGTACGAAAGATCCTGCTCTGCCCACCCGTGTGTTCCAAGTACTTTCTACGTAGTTTGTTAGTTTAGCTCACATTTGTTAGTTTAGTCCACAAGTATGATGTTTGTTTAATTTTTATTTTGCAAATGCTAACTACTAAGTCATAATTTGTTTTGGTTAAATAAACATAATGTGATTGCTCCTAGCCGATTTTTTCATTTCAGAACAAAAATGGAACTTTCTTTTTCCCAATGACAGCGAAAGCCTTGACCCACTTTAACCTGAGAGGAACCCATTTGCACCGGCAATAGTTTTTTACATAAAATTTAATACCCCGTGCCTCATACGTTAATAATATATAATCTTTGTGTTTTTTTAATCATTTTTTTTAATTATTCAACTCAGGCTTGTCCTAGTGAGGTTAATAATTCAATCGTAAAAATTGATACAATGAAAAGAAACAATAAATAAACAATAAACTTAACATATAAAGGAAACATTTTTTACATTAGCTACACACAAATGGCTCAGAGGAAAGTAATTTCCCTCGGGGCCCAGGTCATCTTAGGGAATGCTGTATGGAAGGTTTATTTAAGGAAAGAAAGGCAAGAAGAAGAGGAAAATTTGGGAAGGAAAAAAGTATGATGGGTGGGTAGGAATCTGGGGGTCAGTATGTCTAGGATTATCGGATGTTTGAGTCCTCAATCACAACACAAGCAACATTTTCAGCTTACTGTGGTGGTATTAGGAGACTTTCAAATATTGTCAGATTATTCGTAACCCGGGAATTTTTGTCTTATAAAGAAAAAAAAATAAATAAAAAAATCCCTCCAAACTGCGGTGCAAGGCGATGGGTCGAGACAGTCCTGCTGGGGTGGTAAAAAGATCTCTCAAGCAGTCTCTCCATATCCAGCCCACCCCACAGTCGGTGGGCATACGCATCCGCCGCCAAGACCAAGACAATCCTCATGTACACGGGCACCCCCGCTAAGTCACCAAACGTGGCGAACAACTAGTAGTGACCAATGGCAGAGATGTTGGTTATCCAATAAATGGTTCCCTGGGCGGCGCCCGTACAACTGGGAATCGATCCCAGGATTTGTTGAAGATAATATTGTTAATTCTGAATTTGAAATATGAGATCGACAAAAATGACTAAGTCGCAATAACCGAGATATTAATGGCGTTGTCCTGGTAAGAAAGAGATTCTGTTTTCGATTCCCAGTTGCGAACCTTACATTTTTTAGTTAAATGTTTTATTTTCCTCTTAAATGATTTAAAAATACACTTATTTTAGAAATAAATTTCATTGGCCTGAAACTCAAATTATCCAACCGTCACTTCACACTTCAATCTGCTACGTCTATTTAATTTAGCGATACCCTCAACTCTAGAAAGCAACCAATGGTTCAATAGTAATTCAATAAAGGTCTGGCGCCAAGAATTCTAGGAAATAGCTTTCAATGCGGACATCAAACAGGGTTTGAAGTAAATTCATTCCTGCTGCTTAGAAATCACCGGTGCATGTGAAAACCGAAACTAGCGAAATTAAGGGAGAAATACAAGGTGGGGCAAAAGTAATCACCTTATTGGAAAATGCTATAACTTTTGCAAATGGAGCCAAATTTCAATTCGGTTTTAACATTTTTGAAGTAAACAAACGCAGAATACAAATCGACTAGACATAAATCGGTTTACTTTGCAAAAACGCGGAATAATTGTTTCTATGTTTTTGGGCAACAATTCGTCGGTTGTGTTGGCGCAGCGTGAATTTTGTCGCAGATTTCCTGGCCGTCCGACACCAACTGGACAAACACTGCGGCGTTTGGTCACTCGCCTTGAAGAGACTGGGACAACAGTAGATGTTCACAAGGCTGGCCGCCCCCGGAGCAGCCGTTCTGCTGAGAATATCGCTGCTGTTGCCCAAGACGTCGAAGATGAGCCCGGAACATCGACGCAATTGGGTATTAGCCGGCGGTCCCTCTATGTAGTTTCAACAGGACGGTACAACGGCGCAAACTGCTCGAGCCACAACTGATATTCTGAAGGAAGCATTCCGGGTCGCTTAATCTCTCGTTTTGGTGATTTGCACTGGCACCGTTCCAGACTTCTTTTTATGGGTTTTTTGAAGTCGTGGGTTTCCGTCAACAAGCCTCAGACTCTTGAATCCCTTAAAGAGAATATTCGCCAGCAATGCGAGAACCTGTCGCCCGAAGTTCCGGCAAGAGTGATGGAAAATGCCATAAAACGGGCCCGTATGGTCATCAACTCTGGCGGCGGCCACTTGGCCGATATCATTTTCTCAAGCAAATAAACAAATTTCACAAGCAGTACCAAAGTTTATCATAAAAAAAGTTACAGCAAAAGAACATCGGGTGGTTAATTTTGCCCCACTTGTATATGCATTCGATTTGATTTTATTTGTTGGAAGTAATTATGGTATGTCCAATTAAGTATATGAAGATAATAATTTAGATTTTAAAAGAAAATATGTAACGAAAAATTTAGAAAAAATATACGGTCGCGTCTAGGTTCGCATCTGGATTCAAGTCGACATATGCGACCGTAGCTTTTCTGATTTTTCTGTTCGTTTAAAAATTGCAAATATTTTCTTCAAAAATTAAATATGTGTATTATTTTTATAGTGGAATAACTTGATGAGTAAAACTGCAAATTGTAATTTTTATTTATTTATTAATTCTACGCCCATACGGGCTTTTACAAACATTTAACATATATATATATATAATTTAGTTCAACAGTAATCATGGAATAAAATTTTGCTATTAGTTATATAAAAAAATCAATACAGAAGAATAGTATTAGGCTTAGCTTAGTTATTAATATTATTGAGGTATGTTACTATAGCCTTCTTGTTACTATATTCCGGGCAGTTGAACACATCTACGATTTCTGCGAGGTTATTGCATGTAACTTCAACTCCAACTGCATGTGAGTACCTAAATGACTCCTGTCCTGATATTGTTGTTGTAATTAAAAATAATTTGCAATTGAGTATTTCTAGTTGGTACGTTGAAGGTGATTAGGCTCAATAAATTAGGGCTGTCTATAATTCCATTAACAATTTTAAAAGTAAAATCGTGACGGAAACGATTAAATTTACTTTAATTTAATCACTGAAGACAATATTTGCGAATCACAAACGAAAATTGTGAAACATAAGGAATTGAACCAAAGACCTTTTCCTTGCCAGTAAAGTGCTCTGATCGCTAGCTAATTCAAAATATTGATTACAATCTTGCACGGAGAAAAAATGGTATTACTGATTTATTAAAATCCAGTTAAAAACGGGATTGCGTTTCCTGTTAAACATTTAGTAAATTTCTTATATACGGAACACGTGTTCATATACTTGCGTTTGCTCTGATGATGACGGAATGCAAAATTATTATGAAAACGTGTTCCGAAATCGCAATAATTCATTCCTTTTTAACTAAAAGCTAAACAGGAAACATATCAATTCTTAAGGGCCTGCAGTCCCGTTTTTAACAAGATTACGAATAATTTTAAGAGATTCTTATTAAATTAGCAATATAATATATCTGTAAGTTTTCTCCGTGTCACTGTAACTGAAAAATGTCACTGAAATTTAACCGAAAAATGTCTACCTTAGAAGAAAGAGCTAAATTAGTAGGTCGGTCTACCTCTTGGAAGCATAAAAAGTCTGTGCTGCCTAACTCTGGTGAAGTTATCGAGGACCTAAAGCGTGATATATTCACACGACATCAGGAGAACTAAAGGACTGAAATTAAGTGAAGGATACACATTTCTAACGATGTAAATGAAACTTAAAAGGTACGGAACATGACATGACATGACATGTATGGTGACCAATGAAGTATATACCTTTCCTAAAACTCAAACTAGTACATTCAAACCGACAATTATAAACATGCCTAAAAGCGAAATTGGACAAATCTAGTTTTCGCTTTGCCAGTGACCAGTGGACATATTTCACTTTGTTAAACGGAGCTAATTTGGCGATTGGTTTAAATAATGAGCCCCAAAGCTGGAAAGCGGTTTTATGGGGCACATTGAGCTAGGGAGAGGGTATAATGGCCTACAACAACTATCTAACATTACAAAGTTTCAAACCCACTGATCTGGTTCAGTCATATATTAGTAAAGCGAAATGTTTTATTGTATTTGGGTTTCACTTGCGGAAATTCACATTATATATGAAATACATGTATTTAAAAAAATTATGTAAACTTCATATTTTGCTTTCGCAATAAAAAAAAATAGTCAGTAGGTAGGTAACAAATTATTATTAGCATTAAGTACTCGCTTGAAACAACCATACAAATTAAAAAATATCTCTCGAGTAAAAATAAATGCCGCCGACGAGAATTGAACCCGCACCTTCTGATGTCCGGTCAGGTGCTATGGACCACTGAGCTACGTCGGCTTTATAGAGATATTTTCTATTTCAGGCGAGTAATTAATGCTTACAATTTTTTTTTATCCTTTGTGCTATGCATAAAAAACCTTGTCTTATAAACATAAACATTAAAAAAATGTTACCAGTTTACCAGAGAATTTAAAGTGTCTTATTGAAGTTTTTAAAATTGCCGAAAATAATTCGTTTTTTAATTCATATAAAAGTTTTTACATGATTATCGACTACTAAAGTTAACTAGGCACGTGATCATATTATCGTAGTCGGTATTTGATGTATATTTTTCATAGTATATTGTAAGTACATTACTTTTTTTTTTTTTAAAAGAAAGACAAACATTCCCGGGTTACGAATAACCTGACAATATTTGAAAATCTCCTACTACCACCACAGTAAGCTGAAAATGTTGCTTGTGTTGTGATGGAGAACTTAGCCAGCCAGGAATTGAACACAATACGCCCGAGTGGGACCCAAGCAAGATGTCAACTCGGCCACCGATCGGTCAAATGAAAGGTCCATTACAAGACTGTGTTAATCCAAATCGCTTTGATATTTCTACAGCGCGTCTGTATATAGCAACGTGATTTTTATTGTTGAAAAGTTTATTGTCATCAGAGAGGTTAGAATATAACCTTGCGATTTACAGAACTTCCTAATCTGTAAATCGGTGTTCAGTTTTTGCTGTAGAGATGTTGAAGCTCTCGGATTTACTGACGATGAATTTATTGCGAGAATAAGTATTGCAAAGAATTCGCACGTGTGATGGACTCGCCCTGGGATAAATTTTTTTTATTGTTGATTTATTATGGTGGGAAAGAAATTTTCAGTTGGTCTCACGACATAGGAGATTACCAGATGTTGGACAACTGATTTTAAAACAAGTGTTTAGATTTATTAGGGTAGAGAAAAAAAAAAAGGAACATGCACTGTATCGGCAGAGACCTCCGTGATGGTGGTTGATAATAGTAAGCCGAGCTAAAATGCTGGTGGGCCAACACGCCACTGGACTGGGGGTAGTCAAGTTTCATCCTTTGAACGAAGAATTAGACATTCTACTGGAGAAGTAACAATTTATTGGTTTTGAAACGATTTAAAATTAATGTGACAGGTTCTAGGGCCATAATTGATGTGTTCCTTTAGTGCATTTCTGTCTTTTGAAAACAAAAAGCATTCAGAATTCAAAAGAACATAAATTAGAAATCGCATATGGTGATTTGGGGGGTTGGTTTGGGGAGGGGGAGTCTGGATTTGAAAGCGCGGGGAGACGGTCAAGACAGTCAGCGTTGAAGGGCGGAAGAAGCAAGTCGATAGTCGTGGTTAAGGAGCGCGGGCGGGTAGTCAGTTTTGATAGTCAGGTTTTGAAAACGGTGGGAGACGGTCAGGAATAATCAGGATCGGTCAGCGTTTTAAGATAGTCGAGTTAGTAAAAACTAAGAAGCGCGTCAACAAGAATTAATCGTCGGGACGCAAACACGGCTAAAATCTTTTAGTGTAGAAGGTGCGGTTTTCTAACAGCATGAGTTTTCTGCATGTGACTGTGTTTGTTTTTTTATAATTATTTGGATTGTTGACACTAAGATGTATCGGTAAGTCTATTATAATCTAATTATTAACACTTATTTCCTTAATGTAAACCGAATAATCCAATTGTATTTTGAAGTAAGGGTATTTAACTTGAGCACTATAGGTCCGGACCTGTTAGCAAGGGAGGCCATAAATCACCTAATGCATTGAAGTGACCGGGTCTTGGCGATTACAAAAGGACTAAGAGCGGTTACCCTGAAGCCGCTTAAGATCATTCAACAATAGACATTGTTTATGAGCTAGACAATTTTGTTTTCTGCAATTTAAGATGATTTAATAATTCTCCAGTAATAATATTTAACGATTAGGTTATACGGAATTCATAAAATATATTTAATTAAATATAACTTATTCAAACATCACTCTTTTCATTCATTTTTGAATCGGGATAACGCAGCGGGTTACAGCTAGCCGCCGGGAGAATTCATCTGTCTGGCATTCCTATTCTATGAAGTGAGATTTTCATTTTTCATAAGTTTGACGGGGACGGAGTGTACGAATTTTCCGTAGGCTGTCCTATCTTACCAAAGCGACAAAAGCGAAGGGAACGAAATTTGTAATTTGGCTTGCCTAATAGGGACTCTTGTGTTAGCAAAGTCGATAACCCTGGATACCGATATAACGTCTATTTTAGTATAGCAGCGCCGGCTTTTTCCCCTGCTATTGGTGTGGTTGAGTTATTCCCGTACAAGCACCGGTTTCTGTCGAAGGTGTTGGCGGACCAGCCTTAGATAGTCACCTGGAATAGACCCCTGTTTCGAGTATTTTCAGCTGGTGAGAGGACGCTTTCACTGAGTTCAGATCGAAGGGAACGAAAATTGCTAATGGGCTTTCCTACTTGAGTTAGCTGGTAGACGAAGGAACAAAGCGGATAAGGGCTATGCTATTCTTGGCTGGCGTGTGAGGAGGATTTTCTCGCTGACAGAACGAAGGGATCGTGACTAATATGAAGTTGTTTCGGCGCTTTCTGACGTCCTTCCTGTCAAATTCAATAAGTATTTACCCCACTATAGGAGGAGAAGTCATCCAGAATTAGGTTGGAAATTGACTCCGACTGAAACCGTTTGAGCTGACGGAGATCGGATGATTTCAGATTCACGACCTGATGATTCCAGTATCCCTGATCCTTAGCGCCGGAAGTCGAGGATATCAATTTCTACCATTCTTTGATATTTGAAGCGAACGGAGGGTAACAAACGATAGAGCGAATGACCATGACTTTGAAGTGGGGTAAAATCTCCCGTCTAGGAAACATTCGTTATGTCGGATGGACGCCCCGTTCAAATTAAATATTGACATGACTATTTTGAGTGTGGACGAAAGACTTGAAGTATGTTCTGTATTGTACATATGATGAATATGTGTCATTACCTCTACTGGAACGGGAAGCTGTATAGACTGGAGCCAGGAGCTATTTGGAGTAGCGTGACTGCAGAGGCGAAGTCGAACAAACTGAAGCTGAATTCATCATTATCTTTACGAGCGTAAACCAGAGGGGTGTTCACGGGACTCCCGAACTCCTGACGTTGCTGATGCAAACCACTTCAGTATATGTTTATGTTTGAGGTTAGTAGAGTGGACTCCTAATTTTCGGCATGCTGGCGAAGCTCAACTCATCATCGATTTGGGGGAGGTTGACGCGACCTAAACCTCGCGCTACCCACGTGACCCAAATGGTTCCTGACACCAGGCTATCATGCCACCGGACCAGAGCAGCTCCTTGTACCTAACGGTATAAGATGAATCTTCATCATTCATCATCAACATCAACATCAACAGCTACCACCAAGGACCCACATTCCACCTTCATCACCCTCCGGCAGGAGGCAAAACATGTCATTATCTCATCTGTCGCTGAGCGATATTCAATTCATTTCTGGAGGTGTTGGGATTGGACCATCAACTTGGCTGCTCTCGAGCTGGTCACGTTGATGGGTGGGATTTGGACGGAGACCAATCGAAAGCAACACATGTTTTGTCTCTAGCTATTCCCGAAAATACCTACTCATAGAAATAACTCACAAAACTAACAATCCATAGTCAAATCATTAACTTAGAATCTTGTGCATCTTGAATTGAATTGTCTATAGTGAATTTTATGTACTTAATTTGTAATTAATTGTCTCATTATATTAGCACATTATCAACTGCAGCAACCGGAAACGTTTGGGCGAGCAAACAAGGTAGGAAAAGGTAGTTAAAATCAGGGTAGTCGGTCATTGTCTTATTTTCAAACCATACAGAATGTAACACGCCTCATCTAAAAAGAACCAAAGTTACCACAACCAATTAACAGGATCCTTCAATGAATTAATCCCTGTCGAAACAAAAAAATTGACACAACGTGACATATTAATTCGTTAAGATTGAAGGGTTGATAAACCGCGAGAAGAGCCAAAACAAACGTGACGAAAACATTAATCCGTTAACGAGAGTAAGGGGGACGGGAAAACATTACAGTGATGCCGTTGGACCAGGAGGTGAGGTTTTAAAATGTTTTACATTCTGTTTGGTTCAAGACAATGAAAAAAATATATAAAAAGCCAGGGCTAATAGTTCAGTGTTTTAAATACAAAACTGCGGAAGGTAGTGAATTTCTACAGTAATAGTTGAGCTATACGTGAATTTATCAGTAGGGAAAAAATTAATTTATTTGAATTCCAAATAAAAATATACGAACGAAATTTTATGATGTTATCCAACCTCCGATAGGACATAGTGAGTAAAGGTATTACATTGTGGAGGGAGAAAATAGTTCCTTCAGTAGTAGACCTAACACCAGCGCATTAGTTTATTTGCTTTAAATGCTAAATATCCGAAATAAAAATATCCGTGAATTATAAGCCGAGAATAAATTAGGTTATTTAAACTTCAAATAAAATTGTATCCGTAATAAAAATATCCGTTAATTTATCAGTAGGGAATAAATTAGATTATTTAAATTTTAAATAAAATTGTAAAAGAAAAAATTTTGTATTGTCATCCAACCTCCGATAAGACATAGCTATTAAAGGTATTACATTGTGGAGGGAGAAAATAGTTTCTTCAAGTAGTAGACACAAACCCAGTTCATTCTAGAGGCTGATGTCCAACCTCCGATAAGGACTGAATTAACAGATAAAACTTTTTTTATGTTTCCTTATTCATTGAAATTATTTAGTACATGCATTTAGGATTTTTTTTTCGACCACCATGCCAGGCACATGCCCGTGTTACTTTGGGGGTAGAAAACCAGGGACAACAAAAAAAAAAACCACTTATGATAACAGTTTTTTTGAAGTTCAACTTTGAAATGAGACGGAAGGGAGAGTGCAATTTAAACAAAACATTTTAAAGTCAATAATAGACGTACGGTGAGAAAGTTAAGACGGTTGTAAAATCTGAACAAAGATGTATTGTACTACTAGACCGGAGCCTCTTCCCGGGGGGGACAAAACCAAATAATAGCTTATTACGACACTTATTACGAACTTGACCGTTATAAGTGGGTCAACGGACAGGATGCTGGTATTTGAATGTTAACAATGTTTTAAAATAAGTCAGTTTCAGAATCCCAATTACGGAAGTAGAATCGATTAAATAAAATAAAAAAATATATATGAATAAAGGGTTCGTGAAAAAAAAAAATGTATACATATAAACATATTTATACCTAGGGTTTCCCTGATACTTTTTCAGACTCCCCATCGAATCAACATTAATTACCTCGGTAGTGTTGTCAACATTACTAAACCTTCCTTTGTCCCGATTTTCGACCAACGATTAAACTTCATAATTGGAGAATTAGATAGTTTCGCTGTCAAAATAATATCACACAAATATTAGCAAGCCGAAATGGTTTTTTTTTCCTGCGCTATCGCGTGGACGAAGACTCCAACATAAACTGGACAGTTCAGCGCGGCGTACTGAAAGCTTCACCCTTTCGCGGTTTTATGCAATGAAAAGGGGAATGACAGACAGGGTGAGAAGACATGAGTGACTCTGGGATGAAAAGAGCGTAATTCGCTGTTGAAGGCGTCTAGCTGAAGGTAACCTGCGAGGTTCCTGCAAGGTTGTGTGGAAGAGATGTTCGCGCGATATTCCGTAGGAATAAACCCGTTAAAGTTCTATCAAATACTCCAATGGCGTCGACCTGGAACCTGATGTAAGCCAACGCAATCTTGGCTTAATTACAACAGATTCTAAGAGGTGAAGTGTAGGTCTGACAGCACGTGGAAGGAGGGCTTCATCAGACGAAACTTACATGACACATTTTCGCGTCAGCATCGTGATATGGGATGCAATTACTTTCCCCATTTAGAGACAGTAAAGTAGGTTCACAGAAGTGAATACGCTGGAACAGTATCTGGAAGTGTTGGGAAGTCTCAATTCGTTTTCCTTCAGGCGTGGAGGGTTCTGGTAGGTCACGGTACCTTTGAGAAGTGGGTCGCCAGCTATTAGAGTATAGCCTAAGACACGCTGAGGTCAATGTTTGAGTTCTGATCACCATTCACCGTTATTGTTTGGCTAATGTAAGACAGCGTAGTTTGAAAGAGATTTCATTTGTATAGTTTACCCCTTTTTCCTTCCCCTCCCCCTCCACACTTCTTTTTCCTATAATACGACATAGTTGTTCAACAAAACTCTTATCAAAATATTAGTAGCTACTACAATATTAGGTTCCTTGAGTTAGCTTTTCACGAAAACGGCGCTATATAAATTATTCAATAATAATAATTATTATTATCAGGCGTCCTGTAAGGAGGAATAGGAAATAAGGCACACGGTTTTACGAGAAATAATTTATCAATTAAATTGGTAAAGAGATTATCCACTCTAATTAGACGGAACTGAATTACCGCAAAACATATAGGTACACTAATAGATTGTTCATATAGAAGGAGTCCTATTCACATGAATTAAAACATCAAAACAAATTACCCAACGCTTAAAAATGCAAATAATTAATGCGAAATAACTCTCAAGATCTCGGTTACTGTATGCTCAGTCATAAAACAATTAACAACGGCGCTAACACAAAAAAGGTAGCGAGGGCCCCATAACGGACCTACCAGAGGTTTAACTGATAGCGTGCGGCCAAGGAAAAAAAAAAAAATAAGAACGTCAAGTGAGACAGGGGCGGATTGGGAAATCTTTCGTAGAAAAAAAATATATATAAAAAAATAAAATAAAAAGTAAAAGGGATTAGGAATTTTAACAATTTTAGCAACAAGAACAGGGCAGTGGGGAGCAAGTGAAACCTAGGAAGGTTTGGAAAAAAAAAAGTATTATTGGCGAGTTCAAACGTGTTCTGCTGCTAAGTTGATGGAACAATAATAGCTGACAATAGCTTATCTCCGTATCTACTCCCACTATTATTTTTCCAGAAGGGAGCTGTGATGGACTCGCCCT
Organism: Hesperophylax consimilis; assembly: GCF_061612785.1. Classification (NCBI taxonomy): domain Eukaryota; kingdom Metazoa; phylum Arthropoda; class Insecta; order Trichoptera; family Limnephilidae; genus Hesperophylax; species Hesperophylax consimilis. Next base: position 7,491,417 of record NC_142857.1, read on the forward strand.
GGGATAAATTTTTTTTATTGTTGATTTATTATGGTGGGAAAGAAATTTTCAGTTGGTCTCACGACATAGGAGATTACCAGATGTTGGACAACTGATTTTAAAACAAGTGTTTAGATTTATTAGGGTAGAGAAAAAAAAAAAGGAACATGCACTGTATCGGCAGAGACCTCCGTGATGGTGGTTGATAATAGTAAGCCGAGCTAAAATGCTGGTGGGCCAACACGCCACTGGACTGGGGGTAGTCAAGTTTCATCCTTTGAACGAAGAATTAGACATTCTACTGGAGAAGTAACAATTTATTGGTTTTGAAACGATTTAAAATTAATGTGACAGGTTCTAGGGCCATAATTGATGTGTTCCTTTAGTGCATTTCTGTCTTTTGAAAACAAAAAGCATTCAGAATTCAAAAGAACATAAATTAGAAATCGCATATGGTGATTTGGGGGGTTGGTTTGGGGAGGGGGAGTCTGGATTTGAAAGCGCGGGGAGACGGTCAAGACAGTCAGCGTTGAAGGGCGGAAGAAGCAAGTCGATAGTCGTGGTTAAGGAGCGCGGGCGGGTAGTCAGTTTTGATAGTCAGGTTTTGAAAACGGTGGGAGACGGTCAGGAATAATCAGGATCGGTCAGCGTTTTAAGATAGTCGAGTTAGTAAAAACTAAGAAGCGCGTCAACAAGAATTAATCGTCGGGACGCAAACACGGCTAAAATCTTTTAGTGTAGAAGGTGCGGTTTTCTAACAGCATGAGTTTTCTGCATGTGACTGTGTTTGTTTTTTTATAATTATTTGGATTGTTGACACTAAGATGTATCGGTAAGTCTATTATAATCTAATTATTAACACTTATTTCCTTAATGTAAACCGAATAATCCAATTGTATTTTGAAGTAAGGGTATTTAACTTGAGCACTATAGGTCCGGACCTGTTAGCAAGGGAGGCCATAAATCACCTAATGCATTGAAGTGACCGGGTCTTGGCGATTACAAAAGGACTAAGAGCGGTTACCCTGAAGCCGCTTAAGATCATTCAACAATAGACATTGTTTATGAGCTAGACAATTTTGTTTTCTGCAATTTAAGATGATTTAATAATTCTCCAGTAATAATATTTAACGATTAGGTTATACGGAATTCATAAAATATATTTAATTAAATATAACTTATTCAAACATCACTCTTTTCATTCATTTTTGAATCGGGATAACGCAGCGGGTTACAGCTAGCCGCCGGGAGAATTCATCTGTCTGGCATTCCTATTCTATGAAGTGAGATTTTCATTTTTCATAAGTTTGACGGGGACGGAGTGTACGAATTTTCCGTAGGCTGTCCTATCTTACCAAAGCGACAAAAGCGAAGGGAACGAAATTTGTAATTTGGCTTGCCTAATAGGGACTCTTGTGTTAGCAAAGTCGATAACCCTGGATACCGATATAACGTCTATTTTAGTATAGCAGCGCCGGCTTTTTCCCCTGCTATTGGTGTGGTTGAGTTATTCCCGTACAAGCACCGGTTTCTGTCGAAGGTGTTGGCGGACCAGCCTTAGATAGTCACCTGGAATAGACCCCTGTTTCGAGTATTTTCAGCTGGTGAGAGGACGCTTTCACTGAGTTCAGATCGAAGGGAACGAAAATTGCTAATGGGCTTTCCTACTTGAGTTAGCTGGTAGAAGAAGGAACAAAGCGGATAAGGGCTATGCTATTCTTGGCTGGCGTGTGAGGAGGATTTTCTCGCTGACAGAACGAAGGGATCGTGACTAATATGAAGTTGTTTCGGCGCTTTCTGACGTCCTTCCTGTCAAATTCAATAAGTATTTACCCCACTATAGGAGGAGAAGTCATCCAGAATTAGGTTGGAAATTGACTCCGACTGAAACCGTTTGAGCTGACGGAGATCGGATGATTTCAGATTCACGACCTGATGATTCCAGTATCCCTGATCCTTAGCGCCGGAAGTCGAGGATATCAATTTCTACCATTCTTTGATATTTGAAGCGAACGGAGGGTAACAAACGATAGAGCGAATGACCATGACTTTGAAGTGGGGTAAAATCTCCCGTCTAGGAAACATTCGTTATGTCGGATGGACGCCCCGTTCAAATTAAATATTGACATGACTATTTTGAGTGTGGACGAAAGACTTGAAGTATGTTCTGTATTGTACATATGATGAATATGTGTCATTACCTCTACTGGAACGGGAAGCTGTATAGACTGGAGCCAGGAGCTATTTGGAGTAGCGTGACTGCAGAGGCGAAGTCGAACAAACTGAAGCTGAATTCATCATTATCTTTACGAGCGTAAACCAGAGGGGTGTTCACGGGACTCCCGAACTCCTGACGTTGCTGATGCAAACCACTTCAGTATATGTTTATGTTTGAGGTTAGTAGAGTGGACTCCTAATTTTCGGCATGCTGGCGAAGCTCAACTCATCATCGATTTGGGGGAGGTTGACGCGACCTAAACCTCGCGCTACCCACGTGACCCAAATGGTTCCTGACACCAGGCTATCATGCCACCGGACCAGAGCAGCTCCTTGTACCTAACGGTATAAGATGAATCTTCATCATTCATCATCAACATCAACATCAACAGCTACCACCAAGGACCCACATTCCACCTTCATCACCCTCCGGCAGGAGGCAAAACATGTCATTATCTCATCTGTCGCTGAGCGATATTCAATTCATTTCTGGAGGTGTTGGGATTGGACCATCAACTTGGCTGCTCTCGAGCTGGTCACGTTGATGGGTGGGATTTGGACGGAGACCAATCGAAAGCAACACATGTTTTGTCTCTAGCTATTCCCGAAAATACCTACTCATAGAAATAACTCACAAAACTAACAATCCATAGTCAAATCATTAACTTAGAATCTTGTGCATCTTGAATTGAATTGTCTATAGTGAATTTTATGTACTTAATTTGTAATTAATTGTCTCATTATATTAGCACATTATCAACTGCAGCAACCGGAAACGTTTGGGCGAGCAAACAAGGTAGGAAAAGGTAGTTAAAATCAGGGTAGTCGGTCATTGTCTTATTTTCAAACCATACAGAATGTAACACGCCTCATCTAAAAAGAACCAAAGTTACCACAACCAATTAACAGGATCCTTCAATGAATTAATCCCTGTCGAAACAAAAAAATTGACACAACGTGACATATTAATTCGTTAAGATTGAAGGGTTGATAAACCGCGAGAAGAGCCAAAACAAACGTGACGAAAACATTAATCCGTTAACGAGAGTAAGGGGGACGGGAAAACATTACACACGGAACTCGCGGTGTAACGACGGGGGCAGTAGTCAATCGCGGGGTTAAGACGCAAGATACACCCAATTTCATTTTAAAAATCATTTCGTTTCGTCTCAAGTATTTACAGTACTCTTCATCTGAAGTTGCTTAATTCACAACCACTTTTGATGCAACATTTGCATCAAATAATTAACATATTATAAGTTATTCGACGTAGTAAAAATGATATCTTAAATTTGCGGTGCTTTGTTGCGTCTGTGAAATTATTATTTTACCTCTTTTTACAAAATATGGAAACGTTTTATATATGAATACCGTGCAGTCACAACTGATTCGAACCGCCGGGATCGAGTTGGACTACGACATCCACAATTGGAGTATGTTGTGAGTGTAAAGAGAAGGAGATGAGAAAGTGGACGCTTGGAAAGTACCTACCAACCACTATTGAACTAATTTTTCAAAAAAAATACTGCCAATCTACCACCTTTAGCTTTCCAGGAGCCCGTGTAAAATAATTCACCTTTATCTGACGGGACAACTGAAAAGTTTAATGAGCGAAACGCTTTTCTACTTTTGTTCCGCTGGGAGCTTGTGAACTAGGGAACACGTAGTGTGGGGGCGAATTGCAGGCGGTGAATTCATTTATTCACCGCCCCCCCACCCCCATAGCGGTGTAAGCGTACTTTATTAATAATTATAAAGCCGTCAGTTCCAAACTTAATGACTTGCCATATTATGTTTGCGTGTATTATAATCTCTGGATTTTCTGAACACCAACATAAAAAATAACAGATATTTTTTTTAATTTCTTTTCTGCTTAAAACGTCGCAATAATGAACTTGTCCATTTTTTATTTCTTCTTCCATCAATTCCAGTATTTTTTATTGTCATATTTAGTTTTAATAGTTGAAATAATCCAGTCCAATGACTCCGCCGGACCATAAACCGCACCAAACAGTCACACGTTGAGGATAGAGAGGCTTTTAAACAATAACTCTTGGGTTTTACGAGCTCCAGATGCGACAATTTTGCTTGTTGACGAAGCCACCGAGGTGGAAATGGGCCTCATCACTCAAGATGATTTGCATTTAATTCACTCAAGTGAATTTTAATAATTTCAATGCGTTGTTGAAGCGTGTATCGTTCCATTTTTTTTAATGGCGTAGTTTCTACTTGTCAAATGTCAAAAAATGACAGCTTTAAAAGTAACATCTACCGAAATAGCGGGATATTCAAAATAACACCTCTTATTGGAAAACCCTGTATTATTCTGACTCTCGATATGGCCCGACTCGAGTATCTGATTCACTTGATTGTGCCATGTCTTCCTCGGGCGTCCCCGACTTCTGCTACCATTCGCATTTGCATCATATATCCTCCTTACACTCCTATCTTCGCTCATTCGCTTTACATGCCCAAACCATCTTAGCGTCCCTTTCTTAATCTTACTCATAACGCTTACATCAGCCTTGCACTCTTTGCGGATCTCCACATTCCTCACACGATCAAACATGGTTTTACCACACATACGCCTCGGGGATCTCATTTCAACAGCATTCAATCTACTTTCATCATTTTTTTGCCAGTTCCATGCCTCACTTCCATACATCAGGGTAGGTACCAGCACTCCATTGTGGACTGCTAACTACGCTTCTTTGGACAATTTTTTGTTAGCGCCAACTGCTTTCAGTCCTCCATTAATGGAGTTACCTGCATTTCTCCTTCTTTCAATATCTCTGTCAGCCTTCCCATCTCTCGTAAACATACTTCCTAAATACACAAAATCATCCACCTGCTCCAAGTATGTTTCAATTATATCTTATTTAATAATTCAAAACCAAAATTTCCTCTAAAATCATTAGATTTGTAAACAGGTAATTAAACACTTTTCCACTTTATTATAAACCATATAAAAGCTAAATTTTCGTCTTTCATCAGCTAAATTTATTTTCAAAATAACCGCCGTAGTTATAATAATTATTCATGTCATAATAATTTTACCGTCTTACCAGTTAATGTGTTTTTTATAAAACGTTATAAAATCTGCCGAAAGTATTTTTCCCAGGATAGCTACTTATTTTGCAAATGATATTTTTGGTCACGGCCACCATCTTTAACCGGAACCGAAACGTAACAAACAAATTTATAGACAAACGAAATGCGAAACGCTCCAGTAATCAGAGATAAAAATGACTTATTATTTAAACAGAGTGTTAAGCCCCCGCATTCCCAATTTCTACCGATTTATAACAAGTTTCTTGTAAACGCTTTAAGTTTTTAAAGTTAAAAAAAAAATTATTTTTGAAGATAATATCTATACTTTAAATGCAACTAAAACAAATTTCGATATATTTTTGTTGTATTTAAACGAGCCGTATTTTATTAAATATTTTCACCATTTTCGCTTAATTATTATCGAATTTTAATATTAGCGCGCTCCCTCTAACATTCGTACTTACATATCTCCCTTTCAAACCATCTTTGAACGCTTACTACGGGGCCTTAAACCAGTGATTCTTGACATTATTTGGAGTAAAACATCTAAATAAAATAATGGAATCCGGTAAAATTTTCCATCTATTTAAAAAATTAAAAATCAGTAGGTATTGATCGGTTATAATCTGGGTTAGAGGTTTGTCGGTTACTAGGCTGGGTGACCAGTTTTTTTGTTTATTTCGAAAAAAAAACAAAGTCACCGGATTCCAAAATTTCACTAACAAATTTTATTCCAAATAATGTCAGGAATCACTGGTAAGTAATTCCATGAACACCTTGTATAATTTAGCTTCCACTAACGCCGTAAAATTTTATTTATTTTGTTTGTGATAAATATTTTACAAACCTCATCGTTATCTCAACTCGTAAGTAAGATAGGAAAATAAATCTATTATTCTTTTCCGCTAGGAATATACGAAGATTATTCTTTTCCGCTAGGAATATAAACGTCATCCTTCCAATTTACTTTTCGAAGTCTTAAAGTTTAGTCTTTCGTTGAAAGTTGGAAAAGCCTCGATACTCGATTCCAGGAATTAGTTGCCACGAAGTCGGTCTTTAAAATCGTAGATATTTCAATATACGTTATGTCATAATGTGATATTTATTCAAGACTAGCTATAATACTTGGTTTATATCAAGATTTTGAATGCAAAATATGTCATATGGCCATTTTTAAATTGAAGACAATATTAGCGATTCCTAAACGAAATTTTGAAACAGATTAAGAAAGGTCACATCTAGGACTTGAACTCAAGACCCTTGCCTTGCCGGAGCACCGCTCTACCAATTGAGCTAATGGGACCATATCTCCTTCGGTCATAGTTAACTGTATCATACTACGACTTATTTAACTGTATCATAATAATTAAATATCACAATTTGAGGTATTACTCATTAAGTTATTCCAAAAATAAAAATATTCATCCCAGAATTGCATAAAAAATCAATAGATGTCACACATTAAAATAAAAGTAAGATATATTTATCAAAAACACTATCTACGAGTAGATTGCATTTAGTTCGATCATATATAAAGATAACAGCCAATAAAAATGTGCAGTGAGAAAGTGAAGACAATGTTGGTAGTTCTTATTCGAAGTATCATGCAATTAATAATGACCGAAGGATATAGGGTCCCATTAGCTCAGTTGGTAGAGCGGTGCCTCGGCAAGGAAAGAGTCCTGGGTTCAAGTCTTAGATGTGACCGTATCTTTTTCTGATATTTCTGTTTCAAATTTCCGTTTATGAATCGCTAATATTGTCTTCAATAATTAAATATTAAAATTTGAGGTTTTACTCATTAAGTTATACCAAAAAAATAAAAAAAATAATTTACATATATTTTTTTAAATTGTATAGCTTATAATGAAGGTGATTTCGCAAACTGAAAATATTTGTCTTCAACTAGAAATTTCAGGTAAAATAACTTTTATGAAAAATTTATGACGCCATACCTTACGGTCTAGAGTTTTTGGTGTTTTAGTCAAATAGATTCAGTTTATTTATTTTTTATTTTTTAATTTTAATTTTGGGTAGAAATTAAAGAGGGCAGTCACCATATAAATTGTTCAATTGTAAATAAACTATTATACGAATATTTAAAAACCGGAGTGTGTTTCTTTACTGAAGTGACCTGAAAACCTAATAATATTTATTTAGTACCTTTTTGTGAATGTATCACAATCAGCACAAGTTTTCAGAGTGGGTTTCGCATTTTCGCGACTCAATACAAACATATAATAAAATATTTTATTTTGGTCATAAGTCATAATTCAAAAACTGATTCATTTTTCCATTGCATATTTCAAACGTTTTATATGTTCGTTTTTCCAATGAAGTTTCATTAAAGGGTACATTTCAATTTTAACATATTTTATTTTTATTTGTATTGGGTTTTTTTTAAAGCGAAAAATAATTCCTCATTTAATTCTATTTTAATTGAATGAAAAAAAAAGTTGTTAAAAGCGAGGCGTAGGTATAATGCTCAGTAAACAGTAAGGTATAAATATTTCTCATTTTCTACTTGTTTTTACTAAACTGGAAACAAAAATAATTTTTGTAAATATTTGAAATTCAAAACAATAATTTGTTCTGAGAATAATAGAGATATGAATTACATTAATATTTATGTTGTTTTTGCTGAAAATAGCTCTACTGTAGTAAGGGTATTGGGTCAACCGTTAAAATTGTTTATTTTCTAACTCAGTCAATATTTTTTCAACGCAGTGGGAAGAAGCATACTATAGTATGTTCATAGCTTTTTTTGTTTCCAAACTACTAAAAAGTTGCTTTGAAAATAAAATATATTTGAAACTAGGTGAAATACCGGTGTTACCCGGTCTTAACGCAAAGGTTTTCGAAATCAGATGTAGACAATAATTTTAATCTTATTTTTAACGTAAAGTGTGCAAAATTTAATCATTAAAATATCTGTTTTCCTCCCCTAGATCGATGGGGTGGATTTTAGAAACCTCGTGTAGACAGCGACCTTCCTTTTGTTTTGAAGGGCAAGTGTGCTAAATTTCATCAATCTCGAAATAAAACTGTAGATTTGTATAAAATACAAAAATCAACTCCGCTCGCCCCCTACAAACTCTTCTTTACATAAATAGATTATTTTTGTTAGGTTGTATTACATATTATAGTAGGTATTGTTTTATTGCATTTTACAATTATTTGTCAAAATTTTTTTAAATTTAAAAAATTGTAAATTCATAGAAGGAGTTGGGGATTCCCGAGAAAGACATGGCACGACCAAGTGTATCAAATACTTGAGTCGGATTATGTTAAGAGTCAGAATAACAGAAGAATGGGTAGAAAACGAAGCATTAATTTGAATGAAACAAGTAGTGCGACGACAGCTTTGTATTGCGGTCTTTTCTCTCTGCACATCTCTCCAGTTAATTTTTAGCTGAAGATAATGCAGCATCAATTAGTTACCATAATACGGGCGTGTGTCTAGTGTGGTAGTCGAAAAGCATGTAAAAACTGTACACATTAATATTTCATGAATAAAAAAAAAAAAAAAAAAAAAAAAAAAATTAGGCACCTACCTACCAAAAAACAAACATTTTTATTTTGTTTTAGCTAAGGAATTGTGACACACAATACTCGTAGAACCATTTAACGGAGATGAAGCAATCGGACTGTTAACATTACGAAAGCAACTTTTCAAGAACTTGCTTTGGAGATTATTACTTAGCTACCCTGTTCTCCTTCTTACTGCCTAACTATCCAAAACATAACAAACTAACCTTCACTTAAACGTGGGTTTACCTTCACTCTTGTTACACTACTCTGCCTTGGAACACACTCCTTGCTTCATTCTCATTAATTAATTTTCTGAAACATAATCTTCTATTATTCTGAATCTTTCCATGGCCCGACCAAAAAATTTGATTCACTTGATTTTGCCAAATCTTTCTCGTGCGTCCCCGCCTTTTTAAAACCTTAAGCACTATTTGTCGCCAAACCATTTGTCGCTTTTTTGTTTACGTATTTCAATTTATTTTTATAGTTTATCTTTCTTTATGCCCTGCTCGCACTTGGCGGCATTGTTTGCATCCACAACTCAGGGAATTATTAAAGCGTTTCTCTTGTTAAACAGCCGCAATGTGTCTTCTCGTACAAACCGCATCCCCCATCCCCCCTTTATCCGGCTCACCCCCCTCCCACCACCCGGCGACAATTAGACCACGGGTGTCTCCTAACTGCCGTGTTCTGTTCGTATTTTAATCATGTGGGCATTAGTTGCTTGTCGCGCCGTTCGTTCTAGCCGTGACTTTCTAGGGTACAAATTGTGCTGTTAGGGCTGCCACTGGAATTAGATTTCATTGTGTTGTACGTTCCAATAAGAAACTATTTTCGTAATAACTTACTTTTACTCGTACCATCTTACCAGTTAGTGTTTTTTTATGCATAAAAAATGTAAATATCCACTCTTTTTCAATTTCCCCAGGTATGCTGTTTATGTTAAGAGAAATGTTTTTTTCTCCGCTAATGGACTGAAAAAATATAATATTATGAAGAAATATGAAAATATTCAAGAGTGTTGTTATTTATAAATAATATATTTACGCATTTGAGGCTTTCCTGTAAATTTGACACGAAATTTGCGATTTGCATTTTACAGATAAAATAAATATGTTTGCAAGTTACGAAACGAAAAGCTAGAATAAAATTTTATTATTTTTTATTCTTCATTATCATAAGTACCCGCTTAACAGCTAAGGGCGTTTGTCAGCAGGTCAATTTCATATTAACAATTACTATAACACTAAATCACACAAGCAATCAGAGAAGCCATAATATAGAAAATAGATAGAGAAGTATAACATTTCAAGTGACTATAATAAAGGGCATAAAATACATAGACAGATTGATAACACACAGTCAACATACTCATACACACACCCAAAACGCACACAACATACTCAAACATACACATAAGCATATTTATATAATTACATGCATATAATCAATAGATACTAAATTCCTTAAAAATCAATACCAATATCTTTTCGGGAAATCGACAGTTTACATTTAATCAGTTTGTACATAAGTATTATATAGTTAAACAAAATCAATTATGGATTTCCTCCTTGTGACTTTAACTGCGACATCATAATATGTAATAAGTTATTTAAATTTGTGAGAAAGGAATCTGAATTTAAAAAAATATACAAAACAAAAGATTATATCAAACGAAAAATTTACTAAACAATACATTTATAGCCATGGAGAGAGGTTGTAGATATAAATCAAATCATAATAGAGATATAAACAATAGAGACATAAACATTATTCACAAACCATCAGAAAAATATTCTTTTATGGACCTCTTGTATTTAATAAGTTCGCAACTGAAAATATCAACCTTGGATAATACGTTATTGTAATGATTGCATAGTCTGTTCAAGCAAGAATTCTGCTTAGAGATATGTATAGAATGTATGTTATTATTATGTATGTATAGAAGGTACAATATAAGTGAATGTTCGTTGATCGTATTTATTAGTAATTTTTGAAATGGATAAGATAATAATAAACATAGAACTGACGTTCTGGCAAGGCTTATTACAACACGAATTAACCGACTTTGTTTTCGTATTTTTAGAACATAGTACACTCATTTTTTCAAATACTTAACTCTAAATTCGACTGTTTTGAACTCCTGCAACTTATAAACATACATACACCCACAGTAACAACACGACAAAATACAATATTCTACAGCAGCACACATAAGCATAACTACATTGCCCGCTCTCCGATACAACGACTTCACACCATGGAAAATCATTACTTGGGTGATGTTGACATAATCAATTTCAACTTGGCAAGTTTTGTGGATCATTTAAAACATTTATTTCAATAATACTCCTAAACACATCATTTAAACCTACAAATAGCTGTAATTTTCTGTTTTTGTTTCTTGTGTTTGTATGACTTGTTTCATAGCTTTTATCAAATGTAATTTTATTCTAATTTTTTTATGTTTTAAAGTATCTGTCAAATAAAAATTATACTACCAACCATGTAAAAGCCCTCTGGGCGTTAAATAAATAAAATAAATAAATTTTCGATTGTTGAATCTCTGGATAATTTATTCGCTCTTGAAAACAGCTCATACAGCCTCATAGTAAACGTTATATATCCCTTACCGTAGTGTTGAGAAAAATAATCTAGGCGGTGTTTGAAAGAGAAAACATCACGCTTTATGTTCAAATCATGAAATTAGTCACAGTAGAATTAAAATGCACAACTTTATGAAACCAAAGGTACCGATCGCAATTTTCATATAAACAACAAAAAGTACGGTGACAATAATATTTGTTATACATTTGTCTAATAAAATGTGTTTGTTTTATTTTTTTAATTACAAACAACTTAAGGTGAGCCATTTATAAAAAAAAAACGATTGCATTAAAAATGTGCTTATTTCTAATAATAAAATTTGAATGTGTATTTCGTCAACTTTTTAAAACAGTTTTTAGTTTTCGGAGACGTTCAGAAATATTCCATTTATTTCAATTAAAACGACAAAATATGCGAGATGCCAGAGGAGTTGGATTCGGGAATAGGGCGATTGTATTTTAAAATATCGGGATATCTCCAGAATTCCGATGGAATTAGAAATCCTATGTAAGTACAATTTACAATCCCCAATTCCGGGAGCACGCTTTGGGAAGCAGATACACAATAAATTGCCGTACAGGCTGATTAAAAGCATTACTTCAGATGAAGCGGAAGATCTACCAATTGGGTTTCCAGAAAGAATTTTTCTTTTTCTTTCATTGAGAAGATTTCGGAGTTGAGTGCAGGTTCGGTTGTTTAAGGGGATGTTACCGCAAGCGCAGCATAATTGCGGTTTTTGACGCAGTTTTTAGCAAATTTTCATATAGTTTATAGGAAAAAAATATTATGTTTTGAACAGATAATTTATTCTTCTAAACAATGAAAAATCAAAACGCTTTAAAATGTTTAAAACAATTGCGTAAAAAAATATTTACAGAACCTCTAAAAATAGCTTTAAGTTCGATTATATCCTTTAATTCTAAATACAGAAAAAATTTAAATAAATCACAGACATAGGAATTAATAGACGAGAAGATAAAGGCGAGGGGTAAAATCAACTGTTGAAGAACGAAGGGAGTGAAGATGACTGTGATTCGTCAATAAATCAATCTGACAGTAAATAGGCATCTCGCATTATAATATCACCATTTACTTCTTAAAAGTAAAATCTGCTTTGAATGAATAGACATTTTTACATGGGAGCGCAAATTACTCGCCACGTTATGAACAAATTTGCCAAAGTCCAAATTCGGCAAAGTAAGGCAGCTTCTATATTCAGAGTCGTAGTTAGTTTCAGAGTATTTAGTTAAGACACTTTTATAAATGTTCATAATTTACTTCCCAGCAACCAACCAGCTTTGTGTTTCGCGTCCAGACGTTTCTCGATGTGATAGTAACAACTGATTCATATTATACGATGTGAATATGCTTAAAATAAAATAAAATAATGCTTATATATGGAATGTAATACGACAGTTGGGTTTATTCTCTTTTTTCGCATCTATTTTTACCAGTTTTCATAGTACAAGTAAACATTTTGCCGTGTTATTTCGTAAAATGAACCGATGATGCCTCGACCATAGTTCGCACAAGAATGATGACGTCACGTTTTCAAATATCACTTGAGGCCGTACGCGAGCCCAGCCGGCTCAATGGAACCGGTATGGGGAGTGGGGATAATACGCTTTTAATCACTTAGGGCAGGTCTACTAATATTCATATGTCTATGAAATAAATACATTATCACCACGTCAATGTCGTCTAAACGACTAGAAAATAAAATTATTTTGAAAAGCATTAAAACAATGCTTAAATAAATAAAAACAGTTTTTTAATACTAAGATATTGTTTCTTATATCACCGCATTATATAAATCACACAAACGAACTGCGTTCTGAACCCAGTGCCATAAAAATACTGTTTTCTATATTCGATGGCCAGCAATGATTTATTCTTGCATTGTATTTGCAGCCATAAACAGATATTTACAATTCTATTAATTACTATTAAATATTAACAGCCTTACTAAAAAACGTGATGTGGATATTATGCGTCGAGTAACATTAAAAAAACTTGAATTATAACCATGGCTAAGTTTAGTGATTTAGCGAGAGTGCCCGGGTTCGTCGGGTGAAGTGTGTTCAGAATGCGCCTGTCCACAAACTGTGTGGCATGCCAGATCGGGCGTAGCCGATTTTTGGAGACCTTTTGACCTCTCCAACTGGCCTGTCGACGCACAATATCCACACCACGTTTTTTAGTAAGGCTGTAAATCTTTAATAGTAATTAATAGAAGTGGGAATATGTGTTCATGGCCGCAAATACAATGCAAGAATAAATCTTTGCTGGACATCGGATATAGAAAACAGTATTTTTATGGCACTGGGTTCAGAACGCAGTTCATAGACTTGGGCCGCATTGGGAGGGATATATTCATATGTTCAGCTCAAATTGTTCAAGAGAAAAAGTTTTCTTTGCTTTCTGTTTTCAATCCCTGAGTGTGTTTCATAATCAATTATATTAAATCGCTTATTTATTGAAGAATTGAACTTTAATCGTAATAATATTTGTAATAATCACTTAATTACGGAGAAAATTATTAAAAAAAATCAAAATTAATATTTATCATTCTTATATTTTTTATGTGAATACCGCACTCAATCGCTAATTCCCAATCGCTCCCAACCGTCTAGAACCGGTGAGACTATAGCATCCACAACTGGGGTATGTTGTGAGACAGGATGTAGTGTGGAGGGGAAGGATATGGTGAAGAGGAAGGTGGGGAGGTACTAAGCTATTCAGATCCGATCACCACACACGGTTAAAGCCAACTCAAGTGAGAGCAATACTAAAAATATCTTCCACTCTGGAACGTTCCACAAATATACCTTATATTTTTTTTAACTAATAAATAATATTAAATAAAATGTATTTACGCCAGCTGGAATTTAAACCCGCGAATTCCGGATCGACAGTTAAAAGTACAATACCCGTCGACCACTGAGGCCGTCATTATTAGTCAATAAATAAAAAAACTATTGTCTTCTTAAAAACAGCCTCTAAGGACAAATAAAATGAATACTGTATGGAGTATTTTCTTACGTTAATTTCAAAATGTACTTTATACCATTAACAATGAAATAAAATAATAAAACCTACACGCAACACACAAAACCAATATAAAACACACAAGATTATATTTTAAATGTATTATTTTTTTATATATTCAATAATATCATTATTAGATTTATAAAAACAGTTTATTTTTAAACAAATTCTGCTGTGTAATTATTATTACGCGTGACAGCTGTTTCGCCTTCTGAAGGCATTATCAAACTGTCCAGCTGATAATGCCTTCAGCAGAAATTGTGTTTTTATAAATCTAATAATAATATTATTGAATATTTAAATAATAAAAATTAAAATGGAGTTTTACAAATTAAACTTGATAACAATCAATAAAAAATGTATTATTTTCTCCTTAAATCTATTAAGTATATTATTTTTTATATTATAAAATGAAGGCCTCAGCACGGGTAAGCCACCCAGTGAGGTCAACATTACTGAATAATTCTGAAATGTTAAAAATACTGAGCCAAAATAAAAATAAAAATAAATTTTATAAATAACCATTCCAGATCCTTGCGGGATACCGCCATAGAAAACCATATTTGGTTCATCTGTCTCATTTGTCAAATGTGTCTGCTTCCAGTACTTCCCACCTCATATCTCCCTACTGTTTACTGTTACTGTTTCATTTTGTGTCTGCTATGCACAAACTGCAACACAAATGGATTATATATTTACACAGTGGGCAATTTTGGCGAAACAGGCTGTATTACGTTAAATATTTCATGTAATTTCGAGACCGCGTGGATTTTCAAACATTCTTCTAATTGTGTTCCCAAAATACAATTTTTAAAGACTGTAATGATCTGCCCTTTCTACTTCAAACTTTTCCTTCTCTTCTTTCTACGATAATTTTCCTTAAGTCCCGTAGGTAACTTTTCCATAAGGCTTTGGTTATATATATATATCCGGGGAGGGAAGGTCCTCCCTGCCGTCTTTTCTTTATTACACACCCCTTCAAGAGTGTACATCCTAGTTTGTCTACGTGACGTACGACCTTGAACGTACTCATTTCACGTGACGGTTCAGTATAAAAAGGCTTCACCGAACGTTGTGTTGGGTTTTTGTTTCTCGGTTTAGAAACCTAGTTATTTATGTATGTGTGGTATCCCTTGGTTCTTTTGAGATAGAGTGAGTTGAATCCATTACCGCTGTGTTTTAAAACCATTTTATAAACCTTATCTTCTAAGTCGCCTGCTCCCCCCCCACTAGCTACTCGATTCTACCTATCGTAGGGTAATGTGAATATAATAAAGTGTTAGATTTTATATATGTGATATACATACGATAAGTTTATGGTGTTAGTTGTCGGCGCCATCCATGTATATATTTTGGGAGGGGAAGGAGAGGAAAGGAAATGAATTTTTTTCAAGCTAAGATTGACTCCTCCTCTTACCAAACAAAACTGATGGATGATAATTTGAGCAAGGCGATCGATATCTGCGTGTCTGGATATCACAACCGGCCGGGTCTCCCCTTGTTCCAAATCGGCAACCTTCACGCCAGAATAAAGAAAACCAGGTCTCATCACCAATTTCAGAATTGCCCCAATCTCAAACACCTCCAGGAAAATCTACTTTACTGAGTGTAGAAGGGGAAAACCATGACATCCCTTGTCACGAATCTAGTCGCGAAAATGTGACACGCAAGGTCCTAAGTTACGTGCCACCTCCAGAAAACGTTGTAACTCCCACGCCGTCGGGGATTTACATCCCTTTCTAGGTCAATACATAGATAACACACGACGATCTTGTCGACATTTTGCCTGCTTATTAACGATAGGTTGTGTGCCTACCCATTCAGCCAATTATCATGTGAGATATATGTAAGGTCTACTCGAAATGCCAAATTTGGGATGAGGACTGTCTGTATTTTAATATTTGGTTCCAGTATTTATTTTATGAGGTTACTAGCATCCTCGTGTATTAGGTATGGGTAACTTCTACTGAATACTTATCCTCTCAGGTAAGGTATAAACGGATAATTGGTTTGATTTTTTGCATTTAATTTAAAGAGGCTGCCTACCTCTCGAAAGATACCTGTTGAGAAAAGTTGTTCGGTTGGTAGTTTTATTTCGGAGATTACCATCTCCCTCTTTCGACTTTAGATTTGTTTTTGTGCATCCCAATTCGTAACTTAGAAAGTCAAATAATAGATGAAAAGTATTAAATTAGAAAGTCAAATAACAGAAGAAAAGTTTTCATTTCGTTCCGTCTGGTTGCATCCGATCGCTTTCAATTTGGGACGGCATACGCTAGCAAAACTTCCCCTTTGACTGACTGTACTCCGCGCCTCTCGGCCTATATATGAAAAGGTCGTTGACTCGTCTCTCGCTCACAGCTGATTGACGGTTCGCCTAGCACATCCCTGTTAATGATAACATTATTTGGGCGGCAGGTGTCGTAAACTTAGTTCCTGTACCTCGGTTGTATCCGTCTTTTAAAAAGGTCCTCTGAAATTTAATAAATAATATAAAAAACTCACCCAGTTAGGCACCTCTCATTCTCAGCGTGAAGCTTACCTGGTTACACTATATAGCTAAATCACTTTAATTTTCGACCTCCTCCCTACGCTTATAAAAGGGTAATTAAATATTCCTGTAAATAAAATTGTACCTCCCTAATCTGTTAGGATTCGAACCCACAGTTAATAATCTATTTGATTCTCTGGTTTTCGGTCTCCGTGGATAGAATGCCATCTCGCCAAATCAATAACTTAGCCCGATTAAACACTTCCTGCCTTTAAGTACATTCACTCTATTTTAAAAACGCAATCATTATTTTTATTATTTTCATGTTTTTAAGACAAGCAATCTAGTTCGAACTGTATACGAAATCACGTTTAAATCAACACAACTTTATAACACAATCGCGATTGCACAACACCTGGCGCCCCTGAGGTGGGTTTTTACAAAACGGCGCTCTACAAATTATCCAATTATTATTATTGTCATTATTATTAATTGTTTTCCCACTGAGTCGAACCACTTTCACTTCACACAAACACCGGATCAATAATCTTTCACTTTAATTCAATATTCCGCAATATTCTCTAATACCATTTGAATTCAATAATTAACTGCAATTTCAAACAACACTTCTGATTTGTATCCCTTTCTCGGGGCTGTCAATCCACCCAAGTTCAAAACTCGACTGTCCCTCCGGTCTCTCCTTTCCCGTGGGAATCTGTTTACTCCAGGCCTGTCTGTCCATAAATCTTCCGTCGTTGTCTAAACAAAAAAATTTTTTTTGAGCACGTTCGTTTATTATTTATCGTTTATTTTTGTGGATATTCAAAACATCACAAGACCCAATTGAGAAAGTTAATGTTTTAAAATTAACCATTAACATCGTAATAATTAACATAATAATTAAACATTAACATCGGTTAGTCGGTGGAGTTGCTTAAATTATTGGGTTTCCATCATTGGTGTATTTTTATTTCTTTGCTTAAGTCTTATATCATTACCCAAGAATATTTTAGACTCATAATGATGGTTTTATGAGGAATTCGTGTATTTTAAGGTTAGTTTAGGTTAGGTTAGATTCATAATCTGTAAATGTTTGGAAACAACATTTCTCAAACGGTAGCTCTGTCATTATGGAATTTCACAAAATCTTTCGTCTGTAATCTCAGCTGCATATATTATATATTATGATTTATCGGGATTAATTATTGCAAAATTATATTTACTAATTTTAGTTCCAATACTTAACATCTCATTGATCAACAAATTTAAAATTTTGAATAAACAGTATGGCGTCTTCGTCTTGTTTTTTGACAGATCAATGAATAATATTATAATTTTGAAAATTGCCTCTTTAAATAAAATTAATATTTAAATTCACCTTTCATTTCTCAATAATTTTAAATGATGGCCAAGAACACCCTTGAAGGGTGAAAGCCAGAAATAATGGAAAAAAATGAATAATATATAAAACATTACAAGCTAAAACCATTGCGTTAACCGAGAATTAGGTAATGTATGCAAATTCTACCAACCACGCACAGTCCGAAAGTTTTAGAAAGATTCAGAAAACAGAATTTCGCTATTAAAGTTAAGAAGATAGATTTTACAATCTTACCACTAAAAGAAAATTAATTGATTCTCTCTCCAGAACTAGAACCCATTACGTTCGGGGTTACCTTATACCACGTGTATTTTCTCATTCACCTTTACCTTAACTAATGAGCGTATGTCTAACTGTGGTCGTGTTCACTGTGGATAGAATGTGACAGTATAAATACGGCTGCCGGTGCACCTGCAAATTGTTTCCTTCATTGCTGCGCAAACTTTAACCAAACTTTTATTTATATTGTGTAGGAACACCGTCTACGTTAGACCTGCCTGTTCGCCTGCCAGTTCGGTGCACACTTTTGTTGTTGTGCTCCCAGAGATAAAGTATGTTATATAAATACAACATTGCACGGCAGGTAGTGTAAAGTAGGTTTTTCACATCCTTTGGAGCCTTGAAAATTGTATTTTATATTATATTTTATGTTTTCGGCTGTCTAAAAACTAATTACAACTGTTTAACTTCGAAAAACATGAACAGTCCAGTTTTCCAAATATTAAATTTATTGTTTTTGTGTTTAATTCGAAGAACTCCATTTAATTTAATGTAACTCAAATTTAATGCTGTTATTATTAAGTTCTGCAAGTATTGTGACCGGTTAGCCCTAATACTGCGAAAGAAATTGTTACGATAGATTCTCTATTCTGTGAGGTACTTTAAAATCTGTTTTCCTCGACTTAAATGGTAATGTTTTCTAATTGCTTAAAAATTTACTATGTTGAAATGTGTTATAAAACTAGCCTTGGACGCTGAATCGGCTGTCAGAATAATAAAACTATTTACAGAACTTAATAATAACATTATCAAATTTAATTTTAATTAATTGTGACTTCTCATCATGACATAGAAACAACCATACGAGATTTTCCCAAAAGTATAGAAGCCAGAAGGGAAAAGATTTTCGCTAAAATACGGGATCTGTAAATCAGAATATTAAAAAAAATCACAAATTCATTGGATTTAAAACCAATTTTCAAAAAAAAATAACAAAAACACAATACCTACGCTCCAAACCATCAATAAAACTATTTGTAATCAATCGTTCAGTTAACATTATATTTTCTTACCTCGTTACTTATAAACGCGGTGAAAATATAATGCAACGCGTAAGGTCAGAATAGTGAAAGATTTAATACATTACCATGGCGTTTATTTGGTTAAAACCTTCTTAAACCAGGCTCAAGGCCGGCTTTACCACACCAACGTTAATGTATATTTATAACACGATAGAAAATGCCACCATCCCAGTTATTAAATATCTAAATATCTCAGGGCTAGCAAATATTTGCTTTTTGACATTACAGCTCTGAATTAGAAATTCATATGTATTCACACTGTCAACCGGCCCTTTCCACGGTGAGAGTGAAAACTATGTGATTTCGGATATAGTTTGAATAACGTTTCACACAGAGACTTCAAATTTCTCTTGTTTGTTTAGTTAATTAACGAGTAAGTTCTAACAAACTGGGTACTAAATTGTAAACTTTGTTAGTTCTAATTGGTGTCTACCACGAAATGACAAAACCAAATTAGCAGTCTTTGAAAGCACAATTCTAGGATAAATTATAAAATCATTTTAAAATAGCATTATGTTGGTTACAAAAACAGCGATGGTCTGGCCATGTGGAAAGGATATTATGAATTGGATTCCCCATTGTAAGCAACTCAGAGACACATCGAGGAAGAGGTGTACTCACAACGTACAAGAAGATTTTATCAGGATGAGAAGGCCTGACTATTGGAGATGAATGGTTTTGGTTCGGAGTCGATGCAGAATATTATTTGTGGTCGTGACCAAACATCACCATCATAAGTAGCGATATAACTGCGATAGATTGAGTTATATAGCATAGGAGTAACTCATACAATTGATAAAATTTTCTCTCTCTTTAATATATGTGGGTTCGCCCCTCCAGTTCATAACTGTGGTGAGGTAGCAGTTAGGTTTCTTAACAGATTATTTGAGAGCATAACAAAGAGGACGACGGTCCAACGATAAAATACGATGTCAATACAATATTGATTAAATCCGCCAGTTAGCGATATTTGCGAGCACGGTCAGCATATGATTCGGACAGTTGGTGGATCAAAGTCGCCTCTTGTAGTGCGGCCTCAAATGTGTCAGATACACTGTAAATTTATACAATTTTTTTGATTATGTCGATCATTTTCCAAAATTATTGGCTATAGTTCCCTTTTTAGTGTAACAAAAATACATGCGGACTGTACGTTAATATTTTTAGTTCAATTCGACGTTCTCAATTTATTCGTTTTTTTTATATTTACGTAGCCGTTTGACGTTTGGGAATGGCAATCCATTTACAGATCCGCCAGTGTTGCAATCATTTAAAGATTTTTAAAATGTTTCATGTCAAAATTGGCTTCTGTTATGGACAGCGCAACCGGGACATTCACTTACAATTGTCAGAAAAAAAGCCTATCGATCCGATATTGTAAATTTATAAATTTGATGTTACTAAACCCCATGTTGTCCTAAACACTCTTTCCCAAATAAAAGAATTTCTAGTCTAAATGAAGACAAAGTTATGTGCTGTGAAAATGTGTTGTTTAATTCAAGAAATATTCACAATAAACTGGCGCAGCCGGTAGAATCACTATTATTAATCATCATAGTACCACCCTGATGAAAGCCCACCATTCAGAATAGTATTATTGCTTACCTGCGACTACCCACGTTTTTTAAACGTCCAAAACACTTCAATATTAAAATAGTATTCATTTTAATATACTAACTCCACGTTTGCTTAGACACGTGACGTCATAAAACACAAGCTGTAAATCATCTTATTATTTTGCTTGATTGCTTGGTGAATGTATCTAATTTAATAGCTTGTCACGACCATACATTGAGCATTAATTCTACCTGTAGATTCGAGAATATTCAGAATGTTCATTTTAGAAATGCTTCGACTAAATAATGCATTATTGTTAAAATTTCGTGACTCGGTTAAGATTTCGGGACTAAATACATCGTGTTTAGAAAATGTTAATTTATCTATATAATTATACCTCATATTTTTACTTGAACTATTCAAAGTCCCCGGCGTTGCCCAGGCTGTAATTTCTCTGCTATTGGTGGGGTAGGGAGGTGGGCGTTTTTTTTCTATAACTCGTGTAGATAGTGACCTTCTTCCTTATTTGAAGGTCAAGTGTGCAAAATTCCATCAATCTCGGAATAAAACTGTGGATTTGTTTAAAAAACAATTACAATATCCGATAGATAGGCGTAAATATCGATGATTTTATACCGATTTTGATGATTCAATAAATTAGAAATCGATGTACGCTGGCAACACTGGAGATATTTTCGATGAATTAACATTCATGAACGTTAGACCGCTACTTAATAGTTAAAATAATAATAAATTAACAATTTAGAATTGAAATAATAACTTTAATATACATTTGCAGTCCGCACGTACTTTTTGACACTAAAAATGGAGTCAATCAGTTCATGGGGTCTTTAGTCCTAACTAACAACTTTTGTTTCTCCAGGTTGGAACGGAATCAATTGATCGCGTCGTAGACGAATTAATTAGGTCTTTACGGTTTCTTTCAATTCTACAAGCTTAGTTAGTTCATCTTCATAAGACATCATTCAAAAAGTTGTGCATATTGACAGCTTATTCGACACCTTGGAGGCAACGCTAAAATAAACAAGTTTTGTCTGCCGACTGTGGGAAGCAAAGATATTAGTTCATCTAATATCTTTGGTGGGAAGCATATTCTAACCGTGCTCGCAAATATCGCTTACTGATCACAGATGACGGATTTCATCCGTATCGTTTTGGTGTAAGGCTTTATCAATCATCAGTGCTAGACCTCCTGGATGAGTGACATCTCTTGATTTAAATAAAATTAAATTGAATTTAATTTATATATTTACTGACATCTACTGACTGGTGACCGGATAAATCATCACAATGAAAATTCATCACATCTTTAAAAAGTTATATAAAGTCATGGAAAGTTACGAAACAAAAACTTTATTGACTGGGTTAAGTAGGTTAGGTTAAAAAAAAAAATTTCATCGTTTCTAATAACCTTATATTAATTTTTAAAAGTGTGTTGAATTGTCACTGTGTTGAGTTATCATGGAACCCTACTGACTGAATTTTAAAAATCTTCAACAATATTCCTGCATCAAGAAAAAAAATTACGTAGTTTAGAAAAAGTTCAATTTCTCTTTATGAAATGTAACCAAAGGCTATAAGCATCAAAATAATAGATTTCCATCTTGTTAAATGAACGTTGTTTCCCAGAACAGGTTGTATCGAGAAATTAATCAACGCCAGCGTAAATTTCAAACAAAACACAACCACGCGTGTAATCCACGTAAACATTATTATAATACGTTATTCCCTCTGTAGGAATGTGGGTAAGGGAGGTGAATGAAGGGTGTAGCGGCACACAGTGGGCTGAAAATCGCCTTTCATAGACATAGAGACTTGAATTTTCAAGTGTATTTTTTTTGGCTAGAAATGGATTCTGCTGATCATTAATATGCTATAAAATTTTGTATGAAGCAATTGCGTGTACAAATGAAGGAGTCATCATTTTTTTAAGAAAAATTTGTATGGAACTGACATTAAAAATGAGGCTATCTCTGGAATCATAGGGTTGACCATTATATCCTTACACACAAATATACTACTATTTATTTGTATTTTTTTGACATACTTCGTATTGTGGCGAAACTTGTGATTTTTTTTTTTAAATCCTCGAAGTGAAAAAAAAAACTTTTTTATGTTGAAGATTCATTTTAATGCTGAAATGCTTTACATATGAGTATGCTTTGTCTAGTTTACAATATTTTATTTACACTGCAAGCCTAAAAGCATTTAAGCATTAAAATGAATCATCAACATTAAAAAGGTTTTTTTCAACTTTGAGGATTTGAAAAAAAAAATCGCACCTTGCGCCACAATATGAAGTATGTCAAAAAAATACAAATAAATAGTAGTATTATCTGTGTATAAGGATAGAACGGCCAACCTTATGATTCCAGAGATAGCCTCATTTTTAATGTCAGCGCCATACAAATTTTTCTTAAAAAAATTATAACTCCTTCATTTGTACACGCAATTGCTTCTTACGACATTTTATAGCATAGTAATGATCAGCAAAATCCATTTCTAGCTAAAAAAAATACCCTTGAAAATTCAAGTCTCTATGTCTATGAAAGGCGATTTTCAGCCCACTGTGTGCCGCCCACCCCAACGCACGCCGGATGTTATTAGTGTTGGCGGGACTATTTACAAGTCAGCATGCCACATCGTTCATTACAGGAAAGGGATCATTTAGGTGTTTGTTTAAATGTTTTAGATCTAATGACGTACTTTGTTCGTCACTCTGGGTTTGGCTGAGCATGCCCAAATAATATAAACAGGATGTTAATTATTCCTATTTTCGAAAAACCTCAGTCCTACGTGGTTTCACCACACTTACGCCTCAGAAAACGTGTGCTGATGTAATCAAGCCGCTCAGTGTAGCTGATGTACAATCTCGATGTCACAAAAGAAAATGAGAATAATTTTCTCGCAGGGGTGAGTACCTACACGGAGAAATAATATTATTCGTAGAATCTTAATAAATTAGCCATATTCATTTTTCTCGTGAAAGTTAAAGTAATTATTTTTATTTAGGTGAGGTATCCTGTTCTGCAACACGTTTAATATTCAGACAAATATCTTTTATTGAGTGTACGTTTTTATTAAACTTAGAATTTGATCAGTTTTATTGGGTAAAAGCGTTCGTATCTTAGGGTAAGTTTTTCTAAACGAAACGCCACTTTTTTCTCTAACACATTTAAAAAAGCTACTGGTGATCTTTTCTTTTACAATATACTCTTTATTTTAGTAAAACGTAACACTAGAATTGAATGACTCTAAGAAACTTTTTTCTTGTATGGTTATTTATTTTGAAGAAAGGTTTATTGTCATCAGAGACGTTGGAATATAACCTAGCGAATTTACAGAACTTCATAATCTGTAAATCGGTGTTCAGTTATTGCTGTGGAGATTTTACCAGATAAATTTATTGCGAGAATAATTTTTATAGTTGATTCACAAGGAACTCGCGGTGTAACGACGGTGGGGAGTAGTCAATCGCGGGGTTAGGACACTAGATACAGAATAAATTATGCCAGTTACGGTTAGCAGCTACTGCTCTTAAAGTGATACCAGTGGTATAAAATATTGTCAAGGAGAAATATTTGTAATGCAAATTAAAGCAGCCTTCTACAGTTTTATGATTGTACTTATTTTTGCAGTTCTTATCCTGGAAATAAATCAAATGGCCGATGACAAAAATCTCAAACCGTTTAGCCATAAATAAACCAATCACTAGATCGATATCTTCGGGCTTTTTGTATAACAAATTGGTCCTAAAAACCAAAGATATTTCAATATATAGACAGTACAATTCTCATTCGTAGCCTACTCATTACTATATACTAATGAATAACTCTGAAAGTCTATTCCATAGACTTTCAGAATTTTCATTGGCGGATATAGTTAGGCAATCGTATGACGTCACAATATTTCGGTTCCAATTTTCGATTGGAGTTATATCTCTCTGCGTCTAGCAAATCAAAACCATACATTTTGTTATAATAGATAGAAGGAGATTACGGAGATTACACAAATACAAATTTATGCAAGATAGAACCCTCATTTTTCGAACTTTCTATTGTAGGGTTGGATATTTGAAATTATTTCCGCTATCAAACATTCGCGTACCTACTTACTACATCTTGCGCATAAAATCTACAAAATTTGCAGAATAAAATGCTTTACAGCAATATAATATAATATTTGATATTTCTGTATTTATGCCGACTCACGTTTTGTCTATTCCACGTCAATTCATGGAACAGTCCTTTTCTTATTTCTGCATCCGACATCAAAAAAATACATCAAAATAAGTTCCAAGAAACTACTGAACGCTTTATCGTCGGTTTTATAAGAAAATCTGGAATCTCGTTTTTTACGAAGGTAAGTGGTTTTTTTTGGTATTTCCACTTCGGTGCCGGAAAGTGATTTCTCCTTCTTACCGCGTAGTTCGAGCGGAAGTTAAACCTACTTCATTTCAGTCATTTTAATCTTGATGAATATTGTGAAAAACTGCTGGATTTTACCAAATATCTACTTTCGTTTATGTATTTCCCAAGAATTTACGCCATATGCAATTTTTAAATAGTGTGACTTTCCAAGTATACAAAAAAATCCAAAAATATTCTGGTTCAACTATGGCTCAAAAGAAACAAAGAGATCACAACAAACAAACATTTCACATCTCAAAAACGATAGCAAAAGAGGTTTATACGTTACCTATATATAAGCCTAACAATTACACTCGTGGAAGAGCCCATGCACTTTTTTATACTCCTAAAGCGAAGACTTCTGCCCATCAGACGCCCCCAATCAACTTCTTTGATCATCAACATTTTCAAAGTCACGAGATAGTTCAGTAACTGTCTTTTGACGCATGCCACAAATTAGATTAAATGCCACCATGACCTTTTGTACTTGCATGTACCTCAAATTTCTGATCTTCTCCATAATATATTGGTGCATAACCATTTTACGGAGTTTTATGAATAAATGTATTCATAAAACCAGTGTAAAGTAAATAGACAAGCTAAATATACCCAAGTGTAATAAAGCCTTTGTCAACAGAACTCTAAATATGCCTAAGTGTGAAAAACTACCTTTGTCAAAGGAGCTCTAAATATACCTAAGTGTAATACTACCACTGTCAAAGGAGCTTTAAATATACCTTAGTATAATACTACCTTTGTCAAAGGAGCTCTAAATATACCTAAGTGTAATACTACCACTGTCAAAGGAGCTTTAAATATACCTTAGTATAATACTACCTTTGTCAAAGGAGCTCTAAATATACCTAAGTGTAATACTACCACTGTCAAAGGAGCTTTAAATGTACCTAAGTGTAATACTACCTTTGTCAAAGTAGCCCTAAATATACCTTAGTGTAATACTACTTTTGTCAAAGTAGCTCTAAATATATCTAAGTGTAATACTACCATTGTCATGGGAGCTATAAATATACCTAGGCGTAAAACTAACTTTGTCAAAGGAGCTCTGAATTTTTAGCTGTAAAGTTGTATGATAAACTCCCACCCCGCATTAAACAACTTGAAATTAATTAATTTCAAGTCCATCAAGTCCGTAAGAAGTTATCGAGAAAATATATGACTGGTTTAGTATTTAAAAAAAACATTTTTATAGAAGTTAATAGGTACCCAAACATATTAATGTAATAAGGCCCTTAAAAATGAACCTCAACACAGGCTTGTCCTAGTGAGGTTAAAAATTCTAATCTATAATATCGTTTCTTTACATTATACAACGATAAATAACGATAAATAAATAAAATTTAATAGATTTCCTGATAAGCTTTTAGAGTTCAAAAAAATTTGAATATTTTCGCATTTTGTCATTATATATTATCAAAGCAAATACAGGGACAAAAACACGTGTTTATACATATTAGTAATTTACTATACGTTTATCAGGATACGGCCTGCAATCCCGTTTTTAATAATTCGAATAAATTTTTAATAATCAGCATTACTAATTTTTCTCCGTGTGAGTTTGTTTTGCCTGTGGAGCGATTTGCAATCCTTTGTGTTTCTTCCCTCGTACAACAAGAGGCTCTTCAAGACACGTTTTCACTCCTTCCTCTCCTCATAAAGACCGTCCAAACAGCATTCCCAAAGAGACACAGGCCCTGAGGGAAATTAATTTAAATTTCCTCAGGGCTTGCTGTATGGAGATAATTTTTTTTTTTTTAAATCAGCAATAATTCAACAATACAAAGCATGAATATTCCGTAACATTTTACAAATATGCTTTTTCTACATTCTTTTTGTAGAATAATATTACTTTAGTCGTCAAAAAAAAAAACCTTTTTTATCAAACCCAAGTGTGTAAATGTATTCTGGGAGTGCTTCCTGCCCGTAGAGATAGAATTCAGTGCCATAAACATGATTTATGCCCAAATTATCTTAGAAAATAATAATTCAGGTTAAATTACTCGCGCCATTACACTAAAAGTGTTGCGGCATATTTCCCATTTAAAATATTTACCTTTGCCAGGTATCATTATGTTTTATTTGAACTCTAAACGCATTATGGTGAGATTTATTTAAGTAAAGAAACAATAAATTCTACTACATTATTCTTTCATTAAGTACGCCGTTATTCACAGTCATATCGCGAAACCAATCTTAATAAAATAGTCCTTTTTTACCTAAGTTCCCTAAAAAGCGACATCATTAATCTTCTATTTATGACCGGTTAATCCCCGCATACCTAATTTATACCGATTTATAACGTTTCTCGTTAAGGCGATGCCATACGTAGTTATGCAAAATCATTTGTTTTTGGTTTGAAAATTTGGTCGCAGATTTCACGTAAAATATGATTGAAACTTTAGTAAGTTAGAAGTAAGGCTTAACTCTTAAGGCGATGCACTACGTGGTGTAATATTTTGAATCCAGCCGTTATCAATAACACACCTTACGTAGATGGCGATAAGGCTTAAATTCCCGCTTAACACCATTCATCTGTTTTGATTTATTCAAGAAAAAAACATGGCCAAAAAGTGCCTTTTATTTTATTTTATGGATGTTCAGGCACAAATATTTTAATTTTTTTCGACCATTTTATAGATAACTTATTTTTTCACATTATACAATAAAACCATAACCGAAAATGGGTTTGTAAGTAAGAGATTTTGAACTTTAAAGCAGTTTTCATAGGCCTTATACATTATTTTTTTCTGGGCTTATAAAAAGACTTATCTAAAAAATACTCGATTATTTCAAAGGCCAGGATGTATTTTACTCGCAGTATTTAATTAAAGCATCTGAAACATATCTAGGCGACAAAATTTTCAAACCAAAAACACATGATTTTGCATTACTACGTATTGCATCGCCTTAATCAATACATTTATTCTACATATTTGCTTACATTAGTTCCACACAAGAGGCCCGGAGGAAAATAATTTCCCTCATGGCCATATTTGGGATGGGATGAAATGGTCTTTTTAATAAAAGTAAGGAGAGAAAGTTCAGAGAAGGAAAAGGGAATTATGAGTGGATATTAATCTAGGGATCAGTCTCTCCTTAAAAATACCCTCCACACAGACATCCCAAATATGACAGTCCTTGAGGGCTTAGTGTAAAAATAGAATAAAAAATTAAAACAATTAGAAATAATATTTAGTCGCTTTTCCATAAACATGCGAATGTGACAATAAGGTACTGTTTCAAAAAGTTCCCAGTACAAGCGAAACATTTTATTATGTTTAATTGTATTTAAAATAATTATTAGCCAAGCGTTTAAAGCATTCTTAATACAGGATTTTCCAATAAGAGGTGTTATTTTGATATTCAATCGTAAAAGATCAATGGTTTCGTTGCTTGTGTGGCACGTAGCGCCGTCTTGTTGAAAGCAAACGTTGTCCAGATCAATACCATCCAATTCCGGCCATAAAAAATCATTAATCATCTTTCGATAGCGCAATTCATTCACCGTAACTGTTGCTCCAGCCTCATTTTTAAAAAAGTAAGGTCCAATGACTCCGCCGGAACATAAACCGTACCAAACAGTCACACGTAGAGGATAGAGAGGCTTTTCAACAATAACTCTTGGGTTTTCCGAGCCCCAGATGCGACAATTTTGCTTGTTGACGAAGCCACCGAGGTGGAAATGGGCCTCATCACTCAAGATAATTTGCATTTGATTCACTCAAGTGAATTTTGAAGCGTGTATCGTTCCATTTTTATTAATGGCGTAGTTCCTACTTGTCAAATGTCAAAAATTACCGATTTAAAAGTAACATCTACCGAAATAGCGGGCTATTCAAAATAACACCTCTTATTGGAAAACCCTGTATTTTCCCAAATTTTCAGTCCTTTAGCTTCAATTACTTGCAACTAATCAATAAGGATAAAATTAATATCCTTAAAATGTTTAACTAGAATTCTTCCAAGCCTACAATGATAATTTAGGCTGATCGGAAAAGTTATATCTCGGTAGTGAAAATGTTTCAGCCTTGTATCTTCCTAGGGGGAGATTTAACAACAGTTCGGGTGAAATTGAAACATCAATCGATTCTTTCACAAAGAGGGTTATTATTTATTCATTTTGATTCACACTTCATTAGCTACTGTCTGCGAAAAACACCCCTTCCCTCTCTCCCCACAATCTCCCTTTGTCAAAGTCAATTTACTAACTTCTTATTAATTATTTAGATCGAAAAGTTGGGAAAATATGTTTGAGAAATATCCCGAATAAAAAACAGAAATTTAAATGCTATTTTATTGAGCATCTTCTTTAAATGCCTAATTAATTTTAAATAAATTAAAAATTATCTCTTTTATTTAATTGTATTCCAGATTGAACGATACGTTATAATACATATTAACGAATTTTCTTAAAAATCGAATTGAATTGAAGACATCGATGTTTTCGTAAAATTAGTTATCTTTCAACGAACAAATACTTTGAATCGAACTTGTCGGCTAAATAATTGATTGCCGATTGCACTCGTTTCTCATGCATTAAATGAAATGGGAGAAAAATGTTTTAAAAAGTCCGTACTTGTTTGTGGAGGGTGTATGAAACGTTTGCCTTTGATAATATTTATCTGAAAAGATTGAAATTTAAATTGATTCGATTTGTGTAAATTTGTGTTTTTTTAACATGGGATACTGTTTTTCTTCTGAACGAATGCAAGTTTGCTTTAGCAAAATTTAAAAAAAATTAAATCATAAAAAAATAAAACACATCTGTTTTTATCAGAAGTTTTTGGTTATTCTGCTTTGATGAAGGTACGATTGTGTTAAAAATTTGGGTGGCGGGTGTGGGTACCGCCGCTCGGGGAACCATTTATTGGATAACCAATAGGTACCTATGCTCTGGTTGGTATTATGGTAGAGGTGCCTGGGTTGATGGGGTGAGGATTTTCTAGGTCCTGTTGTCTGTCTTCCAAAACATTATACATGTACCCATTGACATAAAATTCATCTAAGCATGTGCCAATGGTTTTAATAATAATACCAAAAATGTTTTTCATCTAACCATGTACCAATAGTTTTAACAATAACACCAACATTTTTTTCATCTAAGCATGTACCAATAGTTTTAACAATAACACCAACATTTTTTTCTTCTAAGCATGTACCAGTGGTTTTTATAATAATACCAAAAAAGTTTTTCATCAAAGCTTGTACCAATTGTTTTAATAATAATACCAAAAAGTTTTTCATCTAAACATGTACCAATGGTTTTAATAATAATACCAAAAATGTTTTTCATCTAAGCATGTACCAATGGTTTTAATAATAATACCAAAAATGTTTTTCGCGGGATGAGCTAATTATTATCATATATTTTTTTAAATCATTGTAGCTATTTTGGCAATCGTGTGAGTCAATAACAAATTCAAAATGGTAGCAAATATAATTTAATGAATTTCGCGCGGTGCGGGACTTTATATTAATTAAAACAGCCATAAAATATATTAATAAAGCACGTAAAATATTAATATGATAGACAGTTAATACTTTGCGATTCTTCATTATTTCATTTATTTACGCCCAAATGACTTGTACATACAACGCTTCTTAATTACATTAATGTATTCTAATGTAAATATATAATAATGGAGATAGTTTTTTTTCCAGCTTCATGAATGGGAAATGAAATTTAATTAATTCATAATGTTTTCAGAAGGCGAAACAGCTGTCACGCTTAGTAATAATAATTACACAGCATAACTGATGTATATTTATAACATTTTTTATTTTATTTTATTATTTGTACAATGTTTTATCTTACTTAAATCCTAGAAAACTGATCAATCAGTTTGATTGTAAGAAATCTCTCACTTATCCTATTTATTTGCTTATAATAATTTATTTAAATCTCAACTTAATATCTTAGTGCGTAATACATAATATTTACTTAAGGCGATGCCAAACGTAGTAATGCAAAATCATGTGTTTTGGTTTGAAAATTTGGTCGCCTAGAAATGTTTCAGATGCTTTAATTAAATACTGCGAGTAGAAGTAAGCCCAGAAAAAAATAATGTAAAGGCCTATGAAAACTGCTTTAAATTTCAAAATCTACTACTTACGAACCCATTTTCGGATATGATTTTATTGTATAATGTGGCAAATTAGGTTATTTATAAAATGATCGAAATTTTTTTTAATATTTATGCCTGAACATCCACAAAATAAAATAAAAGGCACTTTTTGGCCATGTTTTTTTTCTTGCATAAATCAAAACAGGCGGATGGTGTTAAGCGGGAATTTAAACCTTATCGCCATCTACGTAAGGGTTGTTATTGATAGCGGCTCAATTTAAAATATCACACGACGTAGTGCATCGCCTTAATAGTATATATCTTATATAAAAATACTAACTTATTATTATAATGCTTACGATCATAATGTACGATAGTAATTGTTTTATTTTTAACAATGGTTAACAGTTCTAGGTATTTTTCACAATATTATTGTTTTTGATATTATTTGGTTTTCACAGATCTAGGTATTTATCCTCAATAATAATAATTTGTTTTCGTGTTTCACGGAGGTAGAACGATATAAGTTTCGTTTTGATTTTTGAATAAGATGTCTCATTTTTAATGTCTTCAGGTAATGCGTTAAATAATTCTGGAATTTTATGTATTTTTGTACTATCTCCGTATACATTTTGCGATATTTTAATTTAAATTTAATTATAAACTCATTTTAAGGGGCTTTTACATATGAACAGTAATTAAACATAGTTATTATATGTAGTGATAACACCTTGTTATTTTTTAATGCGAATACCGCAAAAAAGTCCCAAATGTTCCCAAACTTCTGGAGTCCAGGAGCTTATGGCATTCCCAATTGGAGTGTACGGTGAGGCTGGAGGTAGTGGGGTAGAGAGGGAGATGGGTAAAATGAAGGTTAAGGATTATCTAGCTATTCAGATCTAGTCACCAGACATGGCTGAAAAAATTTAAGTCACATTTTAATTCTGAATGGTGATCTGAGATAAGGGCGATACTGAGAGTACCTTCCACTCTGGAAAGTGCCGCAAGTATACTATATATTATTTTAATGCATAAATTGTGAAATTACATAAATTAATCAAATAAAATTTACTTGCGCACGCCGGGATTTGAACTCGAGACTTCCGGCTTGCTAGTCGAGAGCCTTACCCCTCGACCACGGAGGCCATCAATTCCTTAATTCGTGGCATTTTTGCATGCTTTCACTACGCCAAGATGAACACAACGATCAACAACTGACAACTGTCGATGTTTGTTTACTGATCCTGGCGTCATTCAATAGGTCAACAACACGTTTTACGTCACGTCTTTGGATCTTTTTGTCTTCGTCGCGCGATAGAATTGTGGATGGAGAGTTAACCGAACAAAATAAAACAAATAGTAAATAATAGTAAAGATTAGGTTAGGTTAGATTTACAGTGATAAAAACAAGAATACTGGCAAATCAGAACATAATAAAACACTAATAGACGGACTGAAGTTTTGGTTTAGTTTTTGACCGGTTTCTTGGTCTACTTGGTCTAGTAACTTGCATTTGTGATGTGTCGGATCACGTTTGGCATTACCTGAGCACGTGTTTCTAACTCCAGAATAACGTCCATAAATATTTTTGAATAATAAGTTTTATAAAAGTTATCTTTAAGTTCAAAGCTCAAGGAGTCAGTAATTCGATTTTTTTTGTCGAAGTTAACGTTCAAATTATAATTAGTTACTGCAAATCTATTGTCCAGCGTAAAAACTATTAAAGACTAGACTGATTTGTTTACGATAGTTAGTACTTTTTAGATTTTTTGTATTTGTCTAGTACCTTTAGTACTTAGTAAAAACTAATCCTTAAGCGCTAAAACTAATCCAATTTTTTAAAACTAACATTGATGAATTTGATTCGTGCGAGTACAAAACTGAGAAGTTACTTCGTTTATTTCCCATAATTCGTGTTTAAAATAAAACGCCTAATTTCGGGGTGAAGGGTGTTTTTAATTTATTTAAATAAGCACCGGTTTCGATTTTGGCCGATACTAGAATAGACGCCGAAATTAGGTTTTGGTTTCGGCTGCCTAGTTTCTGTCAGTCACTTAAAATATTATTTAGATTAGTTTTTTTCCCATCAATTTACATCGCTTTTCGTTAGTGTTTTTATCAATGTTCTGTTTCGTCCTTGTTTCATGCAACCAGACATAGGTCATGTGGAGGTGAAAGGCTTTACCAGGACTAAACCTGTTATACAGTACGGCCCCGGGAAACCCCAATTCAATTACCGGAAAGTGAGAAAAACTTTCTAAGATTGGCTCGGCGGAACTGCGAATCTTGCCTTACAGTGGCGTGCGATGCATAGGAACGGAATCATACATTTATGTATGCAAAATGTTGGTTGAAACGTGAAAAACAAACACCTTGTTATTGACCCAACTATTAAACTGCCAGAGTTCTCTCCTTTGAAAAATGTGGATCTCACTAAACCGCAGTCACAATCACTGTGCTTTGTACACGTGCTGCATAAATGAGGTTAAGACATTGACGTTTGTATGTCTATCGGTTTGGAGGATTCGCATTTCTATTTATTGGCACTTTTCAATAATTTGATTCAGTGATAATAATTATAGGACAAATATAGAATAATTTGAACACCACCAGATCCTCTAAGACAAATCTGTGCAGAATCAAGTTATACCATTAATCCCGATTCCGTTGATCCCGATGCCAGCGATCCCAAAACAGTCGATCAAGATGTGGTCGATCCCGATGTCATCGATCCATATGCTATCGATCCGATGCCGTAGATCCTGATAGTGTCGATCCCGATGCCACCGATCCCGATGTCGTCGATCCCGATATCGTCGATCCCGATGCCGTCGACCCCGATGCCTTTGATCCCGATACCGTTGATCCTGATGTCGCCGATCTTGATGCCGTCTATCCCGATGCCATCGATCCTGATACCGTCAATCCAAAGATCTTCGTGATAAACAAAGCGTTCATACTTATTATTACACTCGGTCAGCTGTTCTATATTCGAAATGTGAGGTTGGCCATTTTGATATCCGAACACGTGCATAACTCATATGCTTAACTCGTTCATACTTATGATTACACTCGGTCAGCTGTTTTATTTAATATTTGAAATGTGAGGTTGGCCATTTTGATATCGGAATACATGCACAACTCCCAAGAGTAAATTATTGAAAATTTTGTATTACCATTTTTTTGTAATTAGAATTGCTTTGTTTTAAATAAGTTAATTTACGCCACTGTTCTCAGTCTACTATCCCGGTAGTGGGCTCTATAGTGGAGAAAAAAGTTCGGTTAAATGTCTGAGAAATATTATTATTTTCATAGAGTGAACCTTTTTCCGAATTTTCTTGTCGCCATCCTGTGATTTTCCTATTTACACTTAAACTTGTGATTATTTTTATCGTAAAGGTGGGAAATCTTTTGTGTTTGTAGAAAGTGGGCCTTTTGGCTGATAAACGGATTAAATTAATTCTGTTCTGTTTGGATAGGTCGGGTATTTATTACCTAGAAAAGTACGCCTTTTCGTACTTGACTTCTTGTTAGAATTTATTTGAGATTTTTATCATTATAATGTTAGTTATTACCCGCCTTGATCCGAGATTCAACAAATATTTTTTTTTCGTTTTTTGCGCCGCAAATCTTGTGTGCGAATCAATTTGTGTTTGTGTTTTTGTTTCTTTTGCCCCACACACTGGGGAAAATAATTTCTCTCAGGGCCTACGTCATCTGTGGGGGATTTTTTCAAGGAAGGGGAGGTTCTGGAAGGAAAAGGGTATGAGGGGTGGGGAGGAATCTAGGGATCAGTATGTCCAGAATCCATGAATCTATCCCCCCGCTGCGGCTTAAAGAGAAAAAAGCTTATTTTACTATGATACTGAACTTTTCAAAAAATCCCACTCTCATTCAAAACTCAGAACAATATTTTTTTTGTATTAGCAAATTAAAACATTTTAATCTCAAATAAACAACTGGATCCAAAATATACGGACATAAAGATAAAAATAATATAAAGAAAGTATCTGAAATTATATAATATATGAAATTAGAAAATATCTGAATTAAGAAATTGTCTGGAAATAGAAAATATCTGAAATTGAAAAATATCTGAAATAAAAAAATATCTAAAATGAGAAACTGTTGGAAATTAGAAACCGTCTGAAATTAGAAAATATCTGAAAATAGAAACTATCTAAAATTAGAAAATAAAATAGAAACTGTCTGAAATGAAAAAATATATGAAATTAGAAACTGTCTGAATTGAGAAATTAGAAACATTCTTAAATTAGAAACTGTCTTAATTTAGAAAAAAACCTTAAATGAAAATCTGTCTGAAATGAGAAACTGTCTGAAATGAGAAACTGTCTGAAATTAAAAATTGTCTTAAATTAGAAACTGTCTGAATTGAGAAATAGTCTGAAATTAGAAACTGTCTAAAATTAAAATATCTGAAATTGGAAACTGTCTGAATTTAAAGATTAGAAAGAGTCTGAAATTAGAAACTGTCAGCATTTAAAAAAAAAACTGAAATAAAAATCTGCCTGAAATGAGAAACTGTCTGAAATTACAAACTGTCTTAAATTAGAAACTATCTGAATTGAGAAATAGTCTGAAATTAGAATCTGTCTGAAATGAGAAAATGTACGAAATTAGAAAATATCTAAAATTAGAAAATGTCTGAATTGAAAAATTAGAATATATTTGAAATTAAAAACTGTCAGAATTGAGAAACTGTCTGATATTAGAAAATAGCTGAAATTCGAAACTGTCTGAAATTAGAAACTGACTGAATTTAGAAAAACTTTTGGTACTACACAGTTTAGATTTGATATTGATTTTATTTTTTGTAGGGTAAGGAGAATATTATGATGCAAATGTGAATGGTATTAGAAGTTGGGGACATTCATGACAGATATGGCACGATCAAGTCACAATAATAATAATAATAATAATAATAATTGGATAATTTGTAGAGCGCCGTTTTTGTGAAAAATCACCTCAAGGGCACAACCATGAGTGTGTTTCAAGAACGAGTTGTTTAGCGGTCCTTCCTTTCTGCCTACCTCTGTAGAGATACGGCGTCATGATTAGTTAGTTTATTTTTCTTAAGAAAGACAAACGTTCACAGTTTATGAATAGCCTAGCAGTATATGAATTCCACCTCAGCATTATGAGCCGAATGTTTTGCCTGTGCAATGGTGGAGGATTTAACTTGTAGAAGATGTAGACTTATTTGATAACTAGGCTTCTAACGACAGAATTATCTAAATTGACGTTTTTAAAAAAAATTATCCTGTTAAAAATATAAGTCATTCAGAATATATTTAGAACACGTGTTTTTTCTATAAGATATTATATTGCCATAATATTATTATGTCAATATCAATATCAGCATTTGCATGTATACGTGTTCGTCCGTCCTCACAAAACATTCGCTTTTGCCTGATACTTTGTTTGAACTCTTTTAATTCATTCGTTTGGGCTTGCAGTCCTATTTTTAATAAGAAAACGATTAATTTGACCAGGTTTTTAAAAAATTGACAGTATTTCATATCAGTAGGTTTTTTCCGTGTACAGTTTCATAAATATTAACCCATTACAAATTTTTCGCTTATTAAAAGCTTTAAAAATAAGTCAAACACGAGCATAAACAAAATACGTTTGAAGGCATTACACGACACGAAACATATCGTCCCATCCCAACTTCAGTATCAATCCCTTTACGGGACATTGAACAAACTCTAATGGGAACATTATCGTCAACCAGCCTTTTGGGTGGCGTCCAATATATTAAAATAAAAACAAAAATTCATGTTGTGAATGATAAAAAAAATCAGTCCCAAATATATATCGCAATTATTATTATTATTATTAGTTATTAAAGTGAAGCCTTCTAACGTTATTACAAAGTTGCAGGTTAGAACTTTTTGGGTTTTACGCGATGAGATGTTAATATTTTTTGTGTAAGCCTTCGGAAACTGTTTTTTACAGAGACTTTGGAGGATTGTGATTATAGCCAATTTAAATGGGTTGTTTAATTAATGATTATGTGGTTTTCCAATCCACAGAATCTAAGGTTGCGTGATTACTCTCGGTGCGTAATAGTGAGAATTCGGATATTTCTAATTTAGTTTTTATTTTAACAAAACTCACGTTACAATAATTTTATGAACAAACAGATCGCGTACGCTAGAGGAGATTTAGGGCTAAACCGACGGCTAGACCGCTGGAAACAGAATAAATTGTTTGCCGCGCGAGGTATCGCGCGCAGGCTTACAGTGATACCGGTCTCACATGAATTTAGGTAAAAGTAATGTTGTCATTATTTTCGGGAGATGTAAACTCCCTTTAATTTACCCTACAAGACCAACAGTT
Source organism: Hesperophylax consimilis (assembly GCF_061612785.1). Classification (NCBI taxonomy): domain Eukaryota; kingdom Metazoa; phylum Arthropoda; class Insecta; order Trichoptera; family Limnephilidae; genus Hesperophylax; species Hesperophylax consimilis. Next base: position 7,529,456 of record NC_142857.1, read on the forward strand.
TATATAATATTTAATGCCAACATAATATTTTAGAAACATTTTTAACCAATGTTATGAAAGGTTTCCTTTTCAGTAATTTAAAATTACATAGTTGGGGACGCTTAGAAGGGTGGGAATGGATATTATATAAAAGTTGGTAAATTGCATACGTATAATGTTATGATATAATTAATTACATAAACATAAAATTATATAACTTATCTTGTCCTGTCGTCTAATTTGTACTTCTAGGTCTAATTTGTTCGGGTTTTTTTTAACAAACCGCTATTACTCGTAGAGTGAATTTATTTAGTGTTTAGACAAAAAAACGTTAGGTGAATCATTTTTTAAACTTTTCAATTATGATTTCAAAATTTCATACTCAAAAAACTATAAGCCTATATTTAATAATAACATTTGATGGCGTATTTCATCACCTTTTGTTTTCCGGAAAGATCCCCTTTATTTGTATTTTATCCGGCATCTTTTAGAAATGTAATAGTCAATAATACGGACATGTGTCTAGTGTGGTAGTCGAAAAGCATGTAAAAAACCTGTATCCAAATATATTTTATGAATAAAAAAAAAGAAAAAAATATATATACCTATATATATGCCAGACGCCTGAATACATTTTTACACTAATTGCCTTTAAGGTGCCTTTAAAGCGCCCTTGAGGTGTTTTTGCACAAAAACGGCGCTATACAAGTCATCCAAGTATTATTATTATTATTAAGGTTTGGAGAGTCTCTTTTCCAGTTCCGCACTTTTTGCACGGCCACAGAGTGGGCAGCTGTATACGTGCGAATCGTCACATTAAATCCTTTAAATTATGATTTCTCGGCAATACAATACAATAATATGGATATCGTCATTTAACTAGGTACGTAATGAACGATTTTGATAACCACTTTAAAAATAAAGGGTTTTGTCCTTAGAACACGGACGTTTTGATAATAATAATGGCGTGTTGCAGTCGCCTCATGGAAATCAAAGCGAAACATTCTAATAATGTTATCTAAACCATTTTTCTATTGGATATCTTTCTGATTGGAAATGAATTTTATTATATAAATAGCTACATAACAATGGTAGAATTACTGTATGTTTTCAAAGTAAAATACATATTATATTATTTAAAGCTACCTTACTCTACGTGGAACGGCTGCGGCGAACTTAAGGTTATGGATGTTTTTATCAGCCCTAGACTGAAAAAAGCCCTTTAAATAGTAGGTACATGTAGATTGAGAAAGAAAACACTTTACAAAAGACTCAATAAATAAAATATAACTAACCCATTGCCTAGCAACCTAAAATTTCGAATAATAAACTAAATAAAATGGGAAGAGCTTTTGAAATATATTTCCTCGGCAGCTTTATCAACCAGTGATACACTCTTTCTTTGAAACTCTCTAATTTTTCTATATTTTTTTCAATTTTTCATGAAATATTTTTCAATTCAAAATATATGTACACTCTCACATCCGTGGTCGAGGAGTAAAGCTCTCGACTAGCAAGCTGAAGGTCGCTGGTTCAAATCCCTGTGTAAGTAAATTGTATTTGTTTATTAATTGAGTCTTTTAAAACAGGATATTTGCGGCACGTTCCAGAGAGAAAAATACTTTCAATATCGCACTGGTATACTTTCCTATATTCTTATTCACCATTTCCTTCCCCTCCCCACTACCCCAAGCCTCACAACATACCCCAATTGGGAATGCCATAGTTGCAATGGCTCCAGACGGTTGGGATCAGTTGAAACTCATTTAAAATTGACTTAATTAAAAAAAACTCCCTTTCGCATTCGTATTGTGCAAAAATAATTTTATTTTGACTGTATAATGTTATCTTTCCCGAAATGAGTTTAATTTATCTCATTGGGAATAATGTATTATAAAGATTATTCTTATTATTTTGTAAGGAGGATATATGATGCAAATGCGAATGGTAGCAGAAGTCGGGGACGCCCGAGGAAGACATGGCACGATCAAGTGAATCAGATACTAGAGTCGGGCCATGTCAAGAGTCAGAATAATAGAAGAGTATGTATGAGACGATGTATGAATGTGAATGAGGCAAGAAGTGTGTGCCAAGACCGAGTTGTTTGGCGGTCCGTCCTCTCTGCCTACCCCTGCGGGGAAACGGCGTGATGGTTAGTTAGTTAGTTAGTTATAACTTATATTATAGAATAAGCAGAACGAGCATTATTTTGTGAGTTGTGAGCCCCGCTTTATGAGTAGCGTAATTGCACGAGTAGTTCGGCATACAACTCATTTGGAGGTGCGTAATTACACGAGTGGGTCGGCATACAATTCATTAGGAGTCGCGTAATTACTCGACTTGGTCGACATTTAATTCATTTTGAGTCGCGTAATTACACGAGTGGGTCGGCATACAACTCATTTGAATGTGCGTAATTACACGAGTGGGCCAGCATACAATTCATTTGGAGTCGCGTAATTACTCAAGTGGGTCGGCATACGAGTCATTTTGAGTCGCGTAATTACACGAGTGGGTCGGCATACAACTCATTTGGAGTCGCGTAATTACTCGAGTGGGTCGGCATACGAGTCATTTTGAGTCGCGTAATTACACGAGTGGGTCGGCATACAATTCATTTTGAGTCGCGTAATTACACGAGAGGGTCGGCATACAATTCATTTTGAGTCGCGTAATTACACGAGTGGGTCGGCATACAACTCATTTTATATGAAACCGAATACAGCGTAAATTACCTGAAACGCGACTGACAAGTAACAAAATTATGGTTAATCCTCAGTCTTAAATAAATAATAAATATATATACGAAATATATCTTTCGCCTTCTTCCAAGATATAACTTGGCAAAAATCACTTTGCAGATGTCGTAAGGAACATTTAACAATAAGAAATACCTGCGAGTATTCCTATGGGTGTATTCCGAACTATCACTGGAGATATTATGTGAACGCCTGTATTGGGTTCACGCGCAAGCCGTAGAAAGATTTGCATGAAAGGATTCTGAATGGGCAACCTAGCTTCAGGGATAACGTCACAGACCTACGCGCGCAAGGCGCTTGAGAATAAACCCACGCTACGCACAGTGGGGCAGAATCTACAAAACCTGGAAAAAAAACTTTTTTTTAACTTGCACCTGTCATTGATTCAATAAAAACGACATAATTTAGCACAGTCTAACCTCAAATCAATATTATTTTATGATGCTGGTCACAGGTTTTTGTATATGTGTATAGATATACATTAAGTTACATAGTTTAGAGAAAGTATGTTGTTTTATGTGAAACCGCACAAGAGGCCTAACTGCTTCCAACCGTCTGGAGCAAGGATTCTATGGCATCCCCAAATGGGATATGTTGTGAGGCTGAAAGTAGTCGGGAGGGGAAGGAGATGGGGAAGTACCTAGCTATTCAGATCTGGTCACCAAACGCGGCCAAAGCCATTTCAAGGAGCGTTTCAATTCTGCATGGTGGTCTTTCACCAGGGCGATACTGAGAGTATCGGCCACTCTAGAGAAGTTTAATGCATTTATTGTTCCCACTTTAAACTTTTTAAACACCAGTTTAAATGGATATTTATTATTTTGATATGTAAAGTGATGGTCTTTGTGTTTTTTATCATTTTCACTCCATTTTATAATGTTTTATTATATATAACATACAACAATACTCTTTTGACAGTACAAACATATTTTGATCTACTCCTGTCAAAATTAAACATTTAAACTAATTACAGTGAATTATTACACATAAATATTATCGAATATTAACAAGCAGCACTTATTTACTAACATAGCAGTATTTAGCATTGGAAGAACTTGTGTACTGTGTCAACAAAAGCAAAAATAAATCATCGACTCCCAACAGTGATAAGCAGTGAATAGTGAATTTTTAAACGTTTCACAATGGATGTGCAAAATTTCATCTCCAAAGCAGAAATAGCTGTCAATGCCTTAAATAAAGTACTTTTTGATCCAGCCAACAAATTTAACAAGGATCAAATCTCTAAAATTTCCCCAATTGCAAGTGCCATAAGTACCATGTCGTCAGCTGTAGCATCCAAAACTGCTAATTTAGAAGGTGAACTGCGTGCATACAAGGATATTAGAGCAAATCCTTCGCAAAACAACTTTAATATTTGCGAGGCAATTTCGGAAATGAATGAACAACAAGTGCGATCTAAAAATATTATTATTTGCAATGTGCCCGAAAGCATTAAAGCGACAGAAGCTGGCAGGATCTTGGATGACCAGGCAGCTGTCACCAGTATAATCGGTGTAATCGACAATTCAGCAAATGAAAATATTTCTAAATTTTATAGGGTTGGAAAATTATTAAATGACAAGCCTAGACCAATAAAAATAGAACTAAAAAATTCAACACAATCCAGAAATATTCTAAGCAAACGAAGTCTTCTCAAGAACAATGTCAGAATTTACCCCGACTCAACACCGGCGCAACAAAAATTTCTGAGCGATCTGAGGGTTCAGCTGGAAAAAAGGAAAGAAAATGGTGAAGATGTCACCATAAAATACATTAACTCCACCCCCCGAATTGTGCCGAATCGACCAAAAAACTAGGAAGTTACAAAAATATTCAAGAAATCCCACCTAACCGAACCAGAACCATAAAAATCTATTATCAAAACATCCGCGGACTGCGATCAAAACTCGATGACCTACAAGCAGCTCTACCTTCTCATCATCATGACATCATTATACTTACGGAAACCTGGCTAAACTCGGAAATCAAATCGACTGAACTCGGTCTTACTAACTACAAAGTATTTCGTTGCGACAGAAGCGTCAGATCAAGTTCCAAGTCAAGAGGTGGAGGAGTTTTAATTGCAATAAAACAGAAGTTGTCAGTAAGAAAATTAACCACGAAACACAATAACATCGAACATATTTTTGTGCAAATAACGACTCCTCTCGAGAAAATTATATTTGGAACGGCCTATCTTCCACCACTTTCTGACCCTCAGTCATATAGAAACCACTGTCAAGACATCGAAACAATTTCATCAAAATATCCTGACTCGAAAATTGTTATTCTTGGGGATTATAACTTACCAAACTTAATATGGAAAGCAAATAACTGTGGTCTCATCATAAACGAAAGTGAAAACGATCGTGCACGTGAAATTTTGGACATGGTAAACTTTCTAAACTTTCATCAACATAATTTTATATATAACAGTAACAATCGCTTATTAGACTTAGCTTTATCAAACTATCCTTAAATGTCTGTTGAACTCTCAAATGATCCACTTCTACCTATAGATAATCATCATCCTCCCCTATACATTAAATTAAATATGACATGTGATAATGAAAGGAAACCTTCACAAAGCGTCCTAAACTTTAAACGAGCCGACTTCGACTCAATTAACTCCCATTTCTCAAATACAGACTGGTCTTTTTTATCCGATGAAAGCGTTGATGAATCGTTAGATAAACTTTATTTATATTTTTCTAATACTATTGAATCCTATGTACCTTTTTACACACCAAGAAGCTATCCTACCCGGTTTGGTTTTCATCAGAGCTTACAGCCTCTCTTCAGCAAAAAAAGATTCAACACAAAAAATTCAAACAAAGTAAATCCATAAATGATTATATAATCTTTAGCGAAACTAGGATAAAATGTAAAGATCTTTCCAAACAATGTTACAAAATGTACATAACCTCTGTCGAGGACACTGTCTTTAAATCCAAAAACCTTTGGAAATTTCTTAAAAAAATGAACAATGAAAACACAGACTACCCGCCAATAATGCATATGAATGGAATCAGTGCAAACAATACACAGGATATTGTAAACCTTTTTTCGGACTTCTTCAAAAATGTATATGATGAAGACACTCCAGATGATAAAATACCCGAATACAAATTTAATATGACCACAAACTTAACAAACTGCCAAATCACACAAAAGTGTTGCGAACAAAAATTACTTTCCTTAGACACTGACAAATCCGCTGGCCCAGACAACATTCCACCAATATTCCTCAAAACATGCTCTAATACATTATCTAAACCACTTACATTACTATTTAACCGTCTCTTGTCCCTTGGACATTTTCCAGACCGCTGGAAATCTAGCTTCATTACACCGATCTACAAAAAAGGAGACGATACTGACATAGCTAATTATCGCCCCATTTGTATACAGTCAGTACTGCCAAAGCTTTTTGAATCATTGGTCCTTGATGAAATCTATCCCAAATTAATAAAATTAATTAATCAAAAACAGCACGGTTTTATCAAAGGAAGATCCACCGCAACTAACTTAACGGTATTTCAAAACTTCATTATACAATCATTTGCAGAAAATAAACAAGTCGACTGTATATATACAGACTTTTCGAAGGCATTCGACAAAGTATCCCATAAACTACTAATCCAAAAACTATTTGCTCTAGGAATAAGGGATAACATGCTAAAATGGTTTAGTAGCTATTTGTCAAATCGTAAACTGTTCGTTAAAATAAAATCTTGGATGTCGAAAGCTTTCCGGGCTACCAGTGGCCTACCGCAAGGTAGTCACCTTGGCCCGGTTTTGTTCCTCATTTTCATCAATGATATAACCAATTGCTTCAACGATGTCGAGGTATTGCTCTTTGCAGATGACGTCAAACTATACAAGAAAATAACTGATATAAATCATTGCCATATACTACAGTCAAATATTAGTAAGTTTAGAGATTGGTGCGTTCAAAATAATTTATTTTTAAATGTAGTAAAGTGCAAAACCTTGACTTTCTTCAGAAACAAAAATCCTGTTTTATTCGAATATTCCATCAATAACATAGCTTTAGAAAGAGTCACGGAAATGAGAGATCTTGGAATTATTTTGGATGAAAAACTAAGGACGGGTTGTTTCGGAGAATCTGAACAATTCATCAAATTTCAACGTTCATTTTCAAGTTCTGTGAAAGATTTTTTCAAGTTCTGTTTTTATTTCAGTTTTGTCGAGCAACTAGCCTACAATGATATAAAGACAGAACTTGAATAAGTCTTTCACAGAACCCGAAAATGAACGTTGAAATTTGATGAATTGTTCAAATTCTCCGAAACAACCCGTCCTTAGTTTCACCAATCATATCCATCAAATTGTGAACAAAGGTATGAAAACACTAGGCTTCGTATTAAGAACAACTAAAAACTTTAATTCTTTGCAAGCCATTAAACTATTATACGTATCTCTAGTAAGAAGTCTAATTGAATATAACTCAGTAGTTTGGTCTCCATCTTATAAAATTCACATTAACAACATTGAGCGAATACAAAAAAAATTTCTACGTTTTATAAATTTTAAATTAAATATCCCTGTCGAAGACTTAAAATACAATTTCTTATTAAATACTCTAAAAATACATACATTAGAAGATAGACGTAAAATAAACGATTTAACGTTCTTATTCAAAATATTTAACTCTAAATTCGACTGTTGTGAACTCCTGCAACTTATAAACATACATACACCCACAGTAACAACACGACAAAATACAATATTCTACAGCAGCACACATAAGCGTAACTACATTGCCCACTCTCCGATACAACGACTTCACACCATGGGAAATCATTACTTGGGTGATGTTGACATATTCAATACCAACTTGGCAAGTTTTGTGGATCATTTAAAACATTTATTTCAACAATACTCCTAAACACATCATGTAAACCAACAAATAGCTGTAATTTTCTGTTTTTGTTTCTTGTGTTTGTATGACTTGTTGCATAGCTTTTATCTAATGTAATTTTATTCTTATTTTTTATGTTTGAAATTATTTGTCAAATTAAAATTATACTACCAACCATGTAAAAGCCCTCTGGGCGTTAAATAAATAAATAAATAAAATATAATTTATAAAAAAAGGAAAGTAAGTCATTCTGAGAAAATATTTATTTATGATTTATCTTATTTGTATGTTAGTATATTATAATACTCTGTCGTAAACTATAAAGTCTGCATCAATTGATAGATTCAAGCTGGATTTTAATCAAAAGATCCTTTCAAGTACTCCGGAGAGTGAGATTTCTACATAATTATACTCGTTAAGCCACCAGCTATTATATTTCCTTAAAAAAACTTGTCCCATTTTAAGTTTACAATATGTCAGAGAGCTGCTAGTTTTTAGTAAGTAAGTAGATACCAACTGTAAAGGATGGGATATATAATCTGTTTAATAATTTTATATCATCAAACTGTTATTCCAAAAAAACTACTGGGATATTTTGATAGGGAGTGGAAAATCCACTTCGTGATATAAAATATTAAGGTTTTTAAGTCAACAATTCGTTAGAGTATCTACTTTACAAAAATATTCGTTAACTCTTGACAGGCCAAGATGACAAACAAAACATCTGTAACCAAGTCTTACAGAAAAAAAAGGGTTGAAAATACCTAAAATAACAAATAAGTATGGAAGCCGAACGCTGGAGTACTGTGTACCAGTGATTTTTAATAAGCTCAAAAATAAATTTGTTTTTTCAGAAAATAAGAGTTTAAGCATGAAAACTGTAAAGTTGTGGCTTATAAATGAAATATCTGTATATCTAAACAAAATAGAGCAAACAAAGAAGAAAAGGAAAGACATTATTTGAAAGTTTTAATTCTAATATAAATGAATGTATTCTTTTTTTTTCACTAACAAGCTTTTTATTTCAAAAAAAAAATTAAAATAACATTTTTCACTTAATTAACTAGAATTTTAATTCTTTTGCATTGTGCTACAGTACGGTGTTATTCACTTTCAATGTATATATCTTATTTTTAAATGTGTGTTATCTGTGTGCTATATTTTCTTGTACTTTTGAATGTACGTTATCGTATTGTCATTCAAAGTGTTAGTGTACTTGGGACGCTTTTGTGAGTTCTATGATTGTATGTAAGAGTCTGTTATTTATTTTATATAACGGGAGACTTATATTGTATTATAATTGTATATTGAGATAGAACCTGCAGACAAGCAGCCATGTGGCAGCTTCGTGGGACTATCTATACATTGTCTAAAAAAATAAAAAATATATAAAATTTTCAGTCAATAAAGATTAGCTTAGTAAAAAAATAAAATAAAAAAGTGGGTCTTCCGACGACCCCATGATTTTTCTGTCTTATGGGCTTTTAAACCATAGACATCTCAATTATTCAGTCAATTTTTATGTATTTGCGCAGGAATACGTAAAATACTAAAATGATTTGTCAAGTTTTATGCCAATATAAGGAGGATTGTAATTTTGGGTCATACCTACTCCCCCACTTAGCTGCGGGAGAGTTAACCTGCTTTTTTCCAAAAGCATTCTAATAACATATTTTTCATTTTTTCCATGTTTCGATGTTTCTACACCACTGTGCGGCGCTTGAGAAAGACCCGCGGTATAAGCCACGTAGGCACCCTTCAATAGGCTTTATTACCTTGGAATCTCGTGTTTTGTTGAATATTTCTAGTCGGTAGACATGAATTCATTTCCTTTACCCCGCGGTCGGGCGTCACTCCCGTTTCAAAAAGACGAAGAAATAAAATTTCCTGCGCCTAGTTGGGTTTATGGATTCAATTGGAAGCCTTAACAAAAAAAGATACAGAGGTTTTTTTGCTATTTCTGGATTTGTTCTGTATCTTCTTGCGGTCTTTTCACTGGTTTGATCATTACTGATTTTTCAAATTAGATTTGTTAACGCGAGCGATGTTCTTCGATTTTTTTTTCCAATTTGAACCAGACTCAAAGAGAAATAGATTGATTTTGTATATATTTTTAGGCCAAACGAGCGTAATTTTATGCGTTGCGAGTTGCGTTTTTTGAGTCGCGTAATAACATGAATGTGTCAGAAGACAACTCATTTTGCGTCGCCATGTAGCACAAACCGGACCGGATATGTAAACGATTGCAGCGTAAATTACGCGACTCGAAAAAAGGGACACACAACTTGCAAAATTACGCTCGTTTGGCCTTAGCCTATTGGATGAACAATAGCTACCTACGCCAATGCATTGCTGTAAATTATATATCTATTCTTATATGCATACTTTCTTTATAACTAAATTAAGACATGATGTAACTTACAATCAATTAATAATATTATATTGAAATAAAACCATAACTTTGTTTGTAACAACGATTTACATATATTTTAATTTTTTTAATACCGACCGGTTTCGCTTAACTAATCAATACTTAATTATCAAATAAATGTGTCTAATAGCCCGATATTAGGGATATTTTCCATAAACTCGTAAAAAATTCTTAATCACCTGTTCAAGTGACGTTTTTTTCCCTATAGACATAACTTGGTACCTAATTAGATATCAGCTTTCTCTTTCTCTCTATCACTATGTAAGATGTTAATTTCGCTCTCTCACTGTTCCTTTATAATGTGTTTTATCTCTTTCTGTATTGATATAAGCTTACACATTGTAAATTTTTAATTTTATACCCTGAAGATGCTTGTGTTAAGCGAAACCAGTCGGTATTAAAAAAATTCAAATACATAAATAGTGGTTACAAAAAAAGGTATTGTTTTATTTCAATTAATATGTCAAATCACAAAGTGACTCCTTTCTACCAAAATATAAAAATAATATTTTTAGTGTAATTTTTACAAATTTTAAATTTAAAAATATTTTAAATTATGTCAATTTTTTTTTACTAAGGAAAAATTAAGGAATTAACAATACAAGTGGATAAAAAACAAACATATCATGGATTTATTTCTCATCGCCGTTTTCGTGAAAAATATCATGAAGTGTTCTTACCCACTCGAGCGATTTTAGGCATATTATGCCAAGTTTGCATAATGAAATTGAAACTGTGAAATCTAGGTGAATTGTTTGGCTTTAAACCAAAGTTAGCAGAATCGTATGTTTCCATATTAATATTTTGAGCAATGGTATTAATTAAATAATATGGAAAATGTATGTATATGAGACCAATCGCTTGAGTGGTTATTTGTTTTGTTTAAAATCCAGTCAATGAGATTAAGGCATAGCCAATTCGGGTATGTTGTAAGGTTTAAGGTAGTGGGAAGGAGAAGGGGGTAGGGGAAGGTGGGATTGAGCTTTACTATTCAGATCTGGTCACCAAACTAGCCAACAGTATCTTCTACTTTGGAACGTGCCCCAAATATACCACAATATATTATTTTTAATGATTTAATGATGGGATTTGAATCCGCGACCTCCGGATTGCTGAGTCAAGAGCCTTACCCCTCGACCACAGAGGCCGTTGATTAATTTAAAATTATCTTCCGACCAGGCAGGACCAAAGGACATTAACTTATAAATTATCTATTTTCATTCATACAACTACCAAATTAATTATAATAATATTTATTGTTAGTGTCATTTACCTTAAATACGAAGTAATCTAATTATTTCAACACCATTTTAACCAATTTGCGTATACTGTGATTTTAATTGGGGTACCCTAGTTATAATTGAACGTTGCCGAACATCCTTCAAAGTTATCCCGATCTTTAAGGCGAAGCTTGATGCTAAATCACTATTTTGATTCATCTTTATAACGATTGCTGTATTTTATGGATACCAAAAATATGCTTCAGATAAATTTAAGGTTTTCTTATTGTTTTGCTTGAGTAGAATACAAATAATAAAACAAATTACTCAATAAAAAATATAAATGTAAAATACTAAAACAAAATATTTTTTCAATAGAAATTGTATGAACGCGTAAAGAAAACAATTTTTAAAAAACACAGTATAATAGCTAAGAATATTTGTGACAGACAGAGTGTTTGCTTTCTTATAAAATTATTTACAAAATACATAAAAACCAGTTTTGTGTTTGAAATCGAACGTTTCTAGGCTCTGTTTGTCAAGAGATTTTAATGCCTATTACCTACAATAAAAGGTATACCAAGAATATACACATTTTTGGCTTGTAGCTTCCTACTAAACCAAATTTCAGGGCCGGCCCTAAGCCAAACGGCGCCTGCTGTAAGTACCATTTTGGCAAACCTTGTCAAAACTAGTAGACGCCTAGGTAGGAGGTAAGTAAACGCCTTGGAAGGAGGTCAGTAGATGCCTAGGTAGGAGGTCAGTAGACGCCTAGGTAGGAGGTCAGTAGACGCCTAGGTAGGAGGTCGCTGTAATCAACAATATTTCGATTATTTGTGTTTTCATTTTTGTTTGTATTTTTTATGAAAAATAATCTCAAAGGTGATGACGTGTTAGTGATGTATTATCAGCGCCTTGGCAATTCGGCACCAGAGCGGACTGCTCCAATTGCGCACGCCTGGTACCGGCTCTGCCAAATTAAAACAGTTCCTTCAGACCTTGAACAACTCTCCACTGATGAATGTTCTTCAACTCAAGTAATGTCTACAAACTTTCGTCCTATATTACTTCGACCTACCACTCTTTCTTTCCTTGGCAATAACAATATCTCAAGGATGTTGACTATTGACATGACTTTTTCAATATTTTTTCTGAAGATTTTTCTCATTACTGAGTTTCCTTAGCACTGGTTCATTTGTAACCCTTGCTTTTCTTGATATCTTTTTCAATCTCGTCAATCTTGATGAATAGAGTTGCTTCAAAGTCAAGATCTTTTCCCATAGAAATACATGTTCAAAAAGGTTCAATCCTTAGTCAAACAAAAATTTTTTTTTTTTTTTTTAAGTTTTATAAGATATTTTAAAAGTTTACAACAGTTGAAAGACAGTCCCTAGGGAGAAAGGTTCAATAATTGGTCAAACCATAAAATAATGGTTTATAATTAAATACATCTATTTGTAAAAATAGATTTTTTTAAGCAATTACCTCGTGTAATAATAACTTAAGAGTTGTTATTATATCCTGATCCTGATCCTGATAGCTAATAAATACAAAGTGTTTGTTTCGTTGAATGTGTTGAGTCAGCGAAATCCGGCCGGCTGCCGCCTCAGCAATCTTAAGGAGTGTAAAATGACGAAACGTCTGTTTGTAGAAGAGTTCTTTTATTGAAATATTTAAAGGGGACGGGGTTAGATATTGTGTGGGGAGGGGTCTTTAAAAAATTAAAGCCAAATAACAATTCAAAGAACAATAATTATCAATATTTTCCCTAGGAAACGATACGACTTGCCAAATTTAGAGACCTTTCGTGAATTTTACGTAAAAACCATCACCGAATTGTATAAAATAAACACTCATATCAAACGCCTTAATCAGTTGGTATTGAAGAATACTTGGAGCATGTGGATGAGTTTGTGTATTTAGGAAGTATGTTTATGAGAGAGGTTAAGGCTGACAGAGATTTGAAAGAAGAGAAAATGCAGGTAACTTCACTAATGAAGGACTGAACACATTTGGCGCTAACAAAATATTGTCCAAAGAAGCGAAACTAGCAGTCCACAATGGAGTGCTGGTACCTACTCTGATGTACAGAAGTGAGACATGGAACTGACAGAGAAAGGATTAAGGTAGACTGAATGCTGTAGAAATGAGATCCCTGAGGCGTATGTGTAGTAAAACCATGTATGATCGTGTGAGAAATGTGGAGATCCGCAAAGAGTGCAAGGCAAGAGAATATATGACGTAAATGTGAATGGTAGCAGAAGTATGGGACGTCCTAGGAAGACATGGCACGATCAAGTGAATCAGATTCTTGAGTCAGGCCATCTCAAGAGTCAGAATAATAGAAAATTATGTATGATGTATGAATGTGAAGGAGGCAAGGAGTGTGTGCCAACACCGAGTTGTTTGGCGGTCCATCCTCTGCCCACACCTGCAGGGAAATGACGTGATGGTTAGTTAGTCAGTTAATTTCTTTTATCAAATTTATAAAGAATATTTGATCAATAAAATCCACTCCTTAGATAGCATCAGTAAAACATACAAAACAAATGTCTAAAAAGTTCTAATGCTAAAAACAACCACGGCTCAGCATCACTACTTGTATTTAGGTGTGAGACAAAACAATATATGAATGACCAAAAACAAAATTAATGTAACCAAAACTTTGAAATATAAACAATTCAAAAAACAAATTAACTCCCTGAAATTGGGTGTTGATATATTGTACCCTTAATAAACGTTTACTTAGGACGGGTTGTTTCGCAGAATTTGAACGATTCCCCAAATTTCATAGTTAATTTGCAAGTTCTGTAATGGTTCCATTGAAGTTTTATTAGAATATTATTATTGGCCAGCTGTTCCACATAACTGAAACAGTAACACGACTTAAATAGAACTTTCAGGGAACTTTTAAATTTGATGATTTGTTCAAATTATGTGACACAAACCGTTTTTAATCTATTGATATATATATATATTAATCATTTATGAAAAAACTTGCTATTGATATATATTTTTTTAAACTAATTCTCTAAAATTGTATATATATTGAATTACGTTTGTTGTTAGTTTTTAATAATGTTTACACTTATTTGTGTATACTTACTCCTCCTATAAACACGGGATCCTAGAGCTTACCTTATTAGAATACCTTAATTAGGAAAAATATTATATTTATTTTGCGTTCTGTTTTAATTTTAAATATTGTACTATTTTATAATTAATAAATAAAAAAGTATCTTATTTCAATTTTATTTTTTATATATTTTTTACCGGAAAACCTAAATTTCCATAAAATTTGTGAATATAAATTGCTTTTGGGAATGTACCTACCATTCCGGCAATTGAAACAAATTTTAACAAAATTAAACGTCACCAAAATTGCCACCAGAGGCGTATTTAAGAGAATTGAATCCATTATATTTGACTTATAGTTTGAAATATTTGCGTTTACAGTGACATTTTTATGGTGTATTTTTATTATCGCAGGAAATGAAAAAATGTTGATGACCTGGCAAGAGAAATAAATGTTCACTGTATTAATATTTATTGTTTTCATCCCGATGTATTATAATGAAGTATTTCGAAGGAGATTACTTAGGCATTGAGATGAATTGTGTTATGATGGAGGACTTAGCCAGCCGAGGAATTTGACACACTACGCCTGGGTGGGACCAAAACGCGAGTCAACTCAGCCACTAACCGATTTTAGTTTTGTCGCCCCAGAGAACCATTCATTGCGTTTGGTTACTTAGCAGGGGTGATCGGGTTCATGGGATGAGGTTTGTCCATGACTTGGTGCCGTATGAGGGAGACCCTTTGACCTCTCCAGCTGGGCTCTCTCATCGCGGTGGAAGGGATTTTTTATTTTATTTATTTTATTAGGTACAATATTTTTTACAATTCAGGTTTTCCAGTAATGTAGGCCTCACTGGGTGGCTTGCCCGTGCTGAGGCCTTCATTTTATAATATGAAATATAAACTACATAATACATTTAATGAGAAAAATTATAAATTTAAAATTAAAAATACATAATAATATATTTAAAATTTAAAAAAATAGTACATTGAAAATAATCTTGTGTGTTTGTGAGTGATGTGTGTTTATATTGGTTTTGTGTGTTACGTGAAGGTTTTATTTGTATTTTATGCCATGAAATTTTGGTAATATTGTCTTTTTTGTTCTTTAATCCATTGTGTAATTTTGTGTGTGAATTTATATTTATTTTCCTCAATTTTAATTTCAAGTTTTAAACTGTTGAAAGCTTTTATTGCATGGTATTGGTAGTGTCTTTGTCCAAAGCTTGAATTTACTGTCGGAGTTTTTATGTTTTCTTTGTACGCTTGTCTAACTGGTCTGTTAGTGTTATTTTGTGTATGTTGAAATTTGTTTTTTTTTTTGTCAAAAATGTAGTTTAGTAGTGTTTTAATGTATAATTGGCGTATATCTAGTACGTTACAGCTGTTGAATATTTGGTCTGTATCAGTCAGGATGGATTCATATGATTCAAAAAATTATATTAAAAACGGGACAACAGGCCGTTTCCTATTAAAATATTAGTACTTTCCGAATAAATCATGTTAAAAACACGTTTCTCATGTTATGTATATTCGAAAGGTGCAAAAATTTTATTAGGAAACGGTCTGTTGTCCCGTTTTTAATATAATGTGTTTATTAACCTTGCTGTTAGTGTATAATGACAAAATGGGAATATCTTATTATTTTTATGAACACGTGTTCCGACATCGCGTTAATACATTTCCTTTTTTATTAAAAGTTTGCTATTCAACCTATAAATTCATTCGTTAAGGGCCTGCAGTCCTGTTTTTAACAGGATTACGAATAATTTGAATAAATTTGCATCATTATTTATCGGTAAGCTCTGACACCAAATTCCTACCCACCACTAATAACTTTTTCCTTCTCAGAACATCATCTCCTTAAGAAGACCATACGCACAGCATCGCCAAAGATGACATATGTCCTGAGTGAAATTATAAAAAAAGTGGGGAATATTGTACAGCTGATTGAACTGTGGAAGATTATATTAAGAATAATAATTTCACGGAAATGAGAGATCTTGGAATTATGTTGGACGAAAAACTAAGTTTCACCAATCATATCCATCAAATTGTGAACAAAAGTATGAAAACACTAGGCTTCGTATTAAGAACAACTAAAAACTTTAATTATTGACAAGCCATTAAACTATTATACGTATCTCTAGTAAGAAGTCTAATTGAATTTAACTCAGTAGTTTGGTCTCCATCTTACAAAATTCACATTAACAACATTGAGCGAATACAAAAAAAAATATAAACTTTAAATTAAATATCCCTGTCGAAGACTTAAAATACAATTTCTTATTAAATACTCTAAAAATTCATACATTAGACGATAGACGTAAAATAAACGATTTAACGTTCTTATTCAAAATACCTCTAAATTCGATTGTTGTGAACTCCTGCAACTTATAAACATACATACACCCACAGTAACAACACGACAAAATACAATATTCTACAGCAGCACACATAAGCGTAACTACATTGCCCACTCTCCGATACAACGACTTCACACCATGGGAAATCATTACTTGGGTGATGTTGACATATTCAATACCAACTTGGCAAGTTTTGTGGATCATTTAAAACATTTATTTCAACAATACTCCTAAACACATCATGTAAACCTACAAATAGCTGTAATTTTATGTTTTTGATTCTTGTGTTTGTATGACTTGTTCTTATTTTATTCTTATTTTTTATGTTTCAAAGTATCTGTCAAATTAAAATTATACTACAAACCATGTAAAAGCCCTCTGGGCGTTAAATAAAAGAATAAAAAAATAAAAAAATAAAATAACAGTTAGAGAAGGGTTGTAAAAAGGCGCCAGTTTGCTTTTACGTAATATTTGACTAATAATATGTGTTTGTCCCTAGTGCTGGACTGCCAGGTGTCCGGTTGGGGCCCCTGGTCCGAGTGCGACGCCAACTGCGGGCCGGGCTCCATGTCCCGCGCCCGCCGCGTGCAGCGCGCCCCCGAGCACGGGGGGCGGCACTGCCCGGGCCTGATACAGAGGCGCGCGTGCCAGGGGAGCCAATGCGCGAAGCACGCCAGCGGAGCTCTCAGGGGTAAGTCACACCTATTATTATAAACAACGTTAATTTGATTCCTACTCTCCCATTTGAAATCTAATGATTATTACATTAATTTAGTATAACGATCAAATTGATAATTTAACAATATCGGATCAATAGGCTTTTCCAGCGAATTTATATCAATATCCCGAGCACATTTACGCCACCGATATCCAAACCGATATTGACCCTAAATATAATTGGAGCTCTACGATGATAACACTCTCGCATATGTCCATGACAAATTAAATTTCAAACTGCTACGTATAAGTTAAAAAAGACTAAAATTAACATTACATTACATTGGCAATCCGCGTGTACTTTTTAGTCTTAAACTTACATATTTTTTTTCTCGAAGCTGGAACAAAATCAATTGGTGTCTTAGATGAATTAATGAAATCTATGGATTGTGAACACGATTTCTTTCAATTCTAATAGCTTTGTTAGTTCACTTCCATTCATTAAAAAGCCAGTTATTTTGTAAAACGAACGACATTTTAAAAAAAGTTGTTAACATTGACAGCGCTAAACGCAGCGGCTTTTGTCTACCGACTGTCAGAATCATATTCTGACCGTGCTCGCAAATATCGCTAACTGGCCAATATCGTGCAATTCATAAGGTTTGCAATGCAATCTTGGAATTCGTATGGTTTGAATGGTGGCTGTGATTAAAGTCAAATCAATAGAAAATATTACAAAAAATGTATCTCTTCTCTTCACCACAATCCTAATGTTTCAATTCCACATTCACTAATCTTTATTATGTTGAGTTTAACGTGGTACACAAATCACTAAACTAACGTAGACTTTCTCAAAAAACGTTTTCTACTCCTGCACTCAACAGTATCTCAAAAGTCACCGGATTAAGTTTCCCGTAATGAACTTAAATGCTCCCAATCAAATCACCTAACCTTAATATTCTAAATGCACTTTTCTTTCTTTAGTATTTTTTTTACCTTGAACTACAATTAAAAACACAAAGTAAGCAGCATTTTCCTTTCTGGGTGAGTGGCTTTGTTACAGAAGAACGTAACGAAAAAGCTCTATCGTCAGAGAGAATAAATCCAGCAAAGAACAACAGGAAACTGCCGCGGAACCTTCTCAGAATGGGGTAACCGTAAATAGACAAAAGGGTTTTCCTAGCCTGGTAGATTAATAATAATAATAGCGGTTCTTGGCTAATTTTCATAGTGCTATTGTTGTGAAATATCACCTCGAGGGCGCTTTGCAAAAGCTGGGAAGTAACAACAATTCGCATAGATTAGGCAAAGCGTAATAAAATAAACAAAAACGAATGGTGTGGTGGTTAGAACATAATACAAGGTGTCCGAGAGTAAAATTCTCTAACTACGGGAGATGATTCTACACAATAATACAAGCATAAAAGATAAATAACTATTTTAGAAATTCCTCCTTCTGTAGTTACTTTTCAGGTTAAATTGTTTATGGGTTTACACCACCTTAGCGCTCCAAAAATAGGTAAAAAAAATACAAATAAATTTTGACGCAGCTATTAAACATATAAAAAAAATTATGTTACACAAATACAAAGTAGTTTTATGAATAATTTGAAATAATTACGAAAAAATTATTAATTTTAATTCCGGAGAAATGAGCCATCGAGTAGGACCCTCTTTTAAAAACTCTTACTGATGTAATACTTATTTTCTCTGTCAGGCATTGGCTGAAAAATAAAAATAAATACAAAATTTCTTATAAAGATAAGTATTCGCTAAGATGTTGTACAGGGATATTTTTAAATTTTAGTATAAAATACAGTTATTGAAATCGAAAATCAAAATTTTGAGATAGGAAAAGTTATAATTTTTTGACTGGTTTGTGTGTTAACTCCTTCATGTAATCCAGACC
The DNA here is from genome assembly GCF_061612785.1 of Hesperophylax consimilis. Taxonomy (NCBI): domain Eukaryota; kingdom Metazoa; phylum Arthropoda; class Insecta; order Trichoptera; family Limnephilidae; genus Hesperophylax; species Hesperophylax consimilis. The sequence continues at coordinate 7,548,740 of NC_142857.1, forward strand.
TCTTCAAGACTCGCATTAATAAATTCTTCATTCAGCTCCCAACTTAACCCACCTTACATCGCTGCCCAATCGGGTGGCGACAGAGCTCCCCTGGCCTCACACTGTACAAAATGGTTACACTGTACAAAAATATCTGTATTAACATAACATTTTTATTATTTGTAAATATATATGTATTTTTAAGGTGTCTCCATAGGTGTCAATAGTACTAGCACACTATAGAGACAACTGTCGAACGTTTGGGTCTAATACCCGAATGGTTACGAAGATAGCCGATCTACAGGCGAGCATCTTCAGTGAATGATTATGACACCACAACATGTAACATTTATTGTATATTTATTTGTTTCAAAATTTTAAATGAACGTAGCGTGTACTTAACAGAATGATGGTTTCTATGGAGCTCTCAGCGGCAAAACCATGCTTTAACGTGAACGGTTGCGCGGCCTTTTTCATACAATACTTGGGTCTCGGGCCAAAATACCCAAACAAATTTAAACGTATATGTGCCACTTTATTTATTTGTGTTTCAAATTATAAAATATGTGCCACTAAATCGATTGAAATCGATTTTTCACGTTTCATATCTTAGAGTCAAGTTTGGCAATTATTTGTGACTTAATGGTAATTACTAAAAAATAATTTTACCCTACTAAGAAAATATAACTCTTTTAATGGGCTTAAATTTAATTTTCAAACGACGTTGGATCATAAATGTGTCGTATATAAATTTTAAAATCTACTACTAACTTATGTTTTGTTGGCATATTATTCTTGGGTAGACATACTGACCATATGAAACTAGCTGTGAATTCCTAATATATTTGCCCTGGGCGGTATTACTTCTTGCGTACATTTTCCGATAACCGCAGCTTTGGTTTTAATAAGTAAACTTGAATGTTAACCCATCGCCCAGCTTTTGATGTTTACCTGATCTATGAAAACCCAAAAGTTATTGAGAAGAATATAAAAAGATCAGTTATTTATTGAACACTGTGATGGTAAATATTTGATATAATGTAAAGGTTGTTACATCCAGTATTTAAAAATGTTTCGTTATGACGTTTGTCATTTTTGAAGTGAAACTTCTTTACGCGCGTCATGCATTTTCGAGGACCGGAGTAAAACCGACTCATGACCGTCACGAAAAACCGTGATCATTTGGTGGTGGGGGTACGGGACCCCCACCACCGCTCACCGTTCACTGTCGCTCTCTCACCGTAGTCGCTTACTGAGGTGAGGGAGCCACTGACGAACGTTCTCTCTCTCTCTTCTCTCTTTTCCTCTCTCTCTACCCAACGACGCCACGCCAGGCATCAGCTGCTTGCTTTGTGTACTGCGCGGTGAGTGTAATACGAGTAAAAAAAATTATTATGGTGTCATAATAATAATAATAATAATAATAATTGGATAATTTGTAGAGCGCCGTTTTTGTGAAAAATCACCTCAAGGGCGCTGTACAATTAGTTTCCTAGGATCTACATTTGTTATTTAGACCAACTGTGGCAACGCGAGGTTCGTCATCCGTTAAGGTATGTGTCTGCCGCCAATATAGCGCTGACAAGTGTCTGCTGCCAATAAAGAGCGCTGACACAACATCCTCACATAGATCAATTTATATCTCGCCAGGTAAATCGATTACAAATATCAAAGATTTTATCCACCATGTACTTTTTCCATACACAGAGGGTGGTTCAAGGTTATTAAATACAAATTATCACGAAATTCCGATGATTATTTCGGGAGATTTTAATGTAAATTTCGCGAAGAATGAATCTGTAGAGTTATTGAACTTTTTCAAAAACACCCTTTATTTGGATATGGTTAATGATAGGAACATTAGTACGACTAGACGGGGGACAACAATCGATGCAGTTTTTGCACGATTCATTAAGTATTTGAGTGCTAATGTATATATCTCGCACTTTAGTTACCATCACCCAATTATCACGACTTTAGGAAATAATATCCGTGAAAATGACAATGAAAATTTCACATTATTGGTAAATCGTAATCGAAAGTTTTAATTGTAATATTGTTGTGTATGTAATACTTAATAATTGTAAATAGTATTGCATAACTGTAAATAAATTGAAAAATTTTGGAACTGTACTTATATCGAAATTCATTCATGTATAAGAAAATAATAAAAAGAGAAAATCTATGCTTCGTCGTTGAATTATTTGACCTATAATCTTGAAACTAACGTAAGACAGAAAAAAAGAGAGACTGAAATGAAAAGAGAGAGAGAAGAATACTAAAAGTTTCACTTCCGTCGTGCGTAGGCTTGCCACGCACTGTATTATTCTGGTATTATCAGTTTTGTTCTGCTCCCACCAACTACAGGAAGAAGTGCGTCAAGTGACAATTCAACCGTCATCGGTAAAAGACCGGAGAGAAAAACCGCCGTTAAATGTCTTTATTTATAGCACATTTGTGTGCATTAGTTCATGTAATGCGGGCCTCGCTGGAATCAAACAAAAGAATCACCAAACGTGGTAAGTGCAGAAATCTGGCGATTACATGGTGAGTTGGTTGGGATAGCGCAAGGATACAAGGAACAGAGAAGAGATAACGCCTTTCTCTGCCCAAAATTACGGTGCCACAATTACAGCGTCGTCGCACAAAAGCTTACTAAAAAAAATGTACTTATTTTTTTCTCACCATATACCTCGTCAATAACGTAAGTACCTTAAAAACATACTTTCCCCACGAACCATGAGTTTGTAGTATTCATTGCTTGGTATGAAAAGGGTTAAGTCTTAAGTTGAAAGCTTTCCGGGAATAGGGTAATTTCAATATTAATATCAACTGTTTTCTGGTAAAACCCTTCAAGCCACATTCAGAATGTAAGTTTTCAGTGGTTTCATATAGAATAGTCTTCAAAGTACAACATGGTAAAGTAATTATTACTGATTAAGGCGACATCAGACTAATAAAGGGGGTTGGCTAGACGCTGACATTTTAATTATACTCTAGTATGATGAAAGTTTAAATTAAAATTTCAAAGGTTTCTAGAGGGAACTAAAGGGAGATTTGACAAGGCAAATTCAACTGCAAATCTATCCAATACACACGGCAGTACCTCACATATTTTTATACACGGCTTCTCCACTTACGTCATTAAAATTCTGACTTTATTTTAAGGTATTGTCTGGTCTTAAGACATTTTTAATGTTAAAACTAAATTTATGCCAGTATTTTTAGGTTATTTTGAGAAAGTGTAAGATGAAATTACTCATTACTCAAATATTTTATAGTTATATTATTAGAATTGCATTATTTTACACCAAAAATTTTGGAAAACCATCACCACTTTCATATGTTATTCAAGATTTTAAATTATTTTTACGAATTTGTATTTTTTCCATTTTATTGTCTCCTGTAAATTTTTCATTTTGTGGCTTGAATGGTTTTACTAAACCACAGTCGATATGTTGCTGGCCGAGAAAATATTTGTCTCAATATCTGCCTTTCTAAATTATAGTCGATTTTGAGATGATCAGAAATTTTTCTTTCGAATAAACACAGTTAGTAACCTTGAAAGATTGAAAAAAATAAAATAAAATAAAAAATTATTGTTTATAGCAAGGTACTTCATCACCATCCCCCCCAGGGTTTCAGCCTTACAACGTAGCCCAAATGGGGATACCATAGTCTTACTGCCTCCGGTTAACAGGGAGCAGTTGGGACTCTTGTGAGGTGTTTATTTTAAGGCGACATAAGACTCCAATAACCGGTATTTTTTTTACGCTCCCATTTTAATTATTTATGATGAACGTATTACTAAAATCACATATGTTTCTAGAGGGATCCCTAGGGATGTAAGTTATTTATATTTCAGATTAATAAAAATAGGACCTTACCATTAAAATACGTTATGTAAAACAGTTTTAAAATTTTATAAAACGTTTTCCAACTATAAAGTTAGCGGTAAGCACCAGATCCCTTTAGAAACATTTGAGTTTTTATTAATACGTTCATCAGAAATAATTAAAATAAAACCCTCGGAAAGATCGAATTTCTAGTCCTGCTAATTCGACCACAAGTCCGTCCATAATATAGTTTTTATAAGACTGCATCACTTATCTCGTTAAGATTCCCACTTTATTTTAGAGATTAAAGCAAATTCAACCGTAGGTCTGTACAATACACCAGGGCCGCGCGTCGCTTATTTTTGAGCACTTCTTCTTCACTTACGTCGTTAAGATTTTGGCTTGTAATGACATACCAGTTAGATTTTATATTTACAATCATTGCCTCGAGTATTTATGAAATATAAGAACTACGGCGGCAAAGTAGGTATTTTTGAAATGTGTATTTCTTTTGTTTTATTTTTTGGCAGATGTCGTAATCTTGATTAATATAACTTTGCCGTAGACATAACGAGTGGTATATTATGGTATCTATCAGAAATGTAAAAACCTTTAAAATTCAACTGTGCGATAACCCATCAAAATGTACTTATTGCCCTACCCCGTTGCTTGTTTGCAGATTGCTGCGGGAGTATTAATTTCCTGATATTGTACAGCTACATGGTTCCAGCGATGCATATTAGTTTTTGTAGTGCAATCGGCCACCCACCACCCACCACCCACCGGTTAAGCTCCCCTGCACACTATGCAGGGGTAAACAAATAGTTCTGTTGTGGTACTGATTAAACCATTGAAACTACACGTGTACTCTCGTGTATTACATGTGCATTCGTTTAGTTTACACGTGGTACAAGATTATTTTGTCGGACACATCAGTTTAGAATCGCTGCCCAACTTCTGCACAGCTGGATAACACAGGTTGATGGCGTTTTGCTTTTTCTCTTGTTGTAATATCAACTCGTGCACAACCCCACTGAGATACAACCTGGATTCTAATTCCCGCTGCATTCATTCCCCGGCGGGATTGATAAGGTCCAAGGAGCGACGCCTGAGTCCCTAGACTGGCTCACTGACCTTGATATTCCACTCTGACCCCCCCACCATACGAAAGAAGAATCTCTTAAGTTTTATAGACGTTAGACAAAAATGTGGTTTAAGTTGACGTTGACAAATAAACAAAATGTTATTATGTTTACTGTACACACAGCGGAATAACTCCGCTGTGGTATAACTTGCCTAGTGAAGATTCAAGATTTCACTCCTTCCTCTCATTTTGAAGATTGCCTTTGTGTCACATCCCCAAAATATCTGCGATATTAAAGGTTGTTTTATCTATTTATCCTAACTGGTTTATTTAATCTCGTGTAATATCTAACCCGGCCAAATATCCGGTGTCCCCACTCTGGACCCGATTCTGTTTTATTTTCTGAATATCCACATTAATCGTCATCTTCAAAGGTAGTCCAAATCACTACTTAGCATAAACACATCGGTAAAGGTTTAATCGACAAAGTTGGCAATTTGTCATCGTTTCCGAGTACGACTGTGCATCGCCAACCAACAAAGAAGTGCTTATACTAAATATCTTTGATTTAGTCGAAAATAAGCCTCAAAAACTAACATTTAAAATTTTGCAATAAGACAATAAAGTTTGAGTCATTGGGTGATTTTTGGAAAATTTATGAAGAGCAAAATATGTCCGGAATCTTGCCACTGCAGTGGATGTTAACGATGTTATATAGTTGAAATATTTGCACTGGGAGCCGGGAGAAGGTAAAATTGATTCATTGGAAAGGAATATGGAAAGTTTCGAGGTTTCGAGGTTATTTATTTTGATTCCGATTGTAGTCAAGAGGAAAGATTCATAGTTATTTATAACTGAAGAAATTTGATGTCATTTTTGTCACGGATTTATAGTGTTCATCTGTCTACCAACCTTTGTATTCGTATGCTTACTTTATGGCCTCCTTAGTCAAGGGGTAAGACTCTCTACTAAACTTCGGAGGTAGCGAGTTCAGCGGGCGGTAATCGGAACGCGTAAATATAAAAACAATAGAAATTGTAAGAATATACATTTATAGAGTGGGATATACTCTTTGTATCGCCCTGGTGTAAAACCACCATTCAGAATTGAAATGTTGCTTGAAATTACTTTAACCGTGTTTTGTGTCTAGATCTGAATAGTCAGGTACTTTCTCTACTACATCGCCTGCCCGTCTCCTCTATCTTAAATCTGACAAAATACCCCAATTGGGGATGCCATAGTCTCACTGACTCCAGATGGTTGGGATCAGTTGGGACAAGGTTGCCAGCTCCTGTTTTCTGAATTAGAGGATTTGATATGATTAAATAAAGGACATATGATGAAAATAAAGGACATCGATATTTTTTTAATAAAATGCTGTTATGGTATCAGTAGTTACATTTATTAATAAAAAAACAATGTTAATACACAATGTTAATCGAAGCCAAGTAAGTAGTACGACCTTAATTAGTCATTTTGCATTTAAAGTAATAAATAAAGTTAATACTTGGTATTACTTTTGGCTTTTAATGTATCAATATTTAACTTATTTCGGTTTTGGTCCACGTATTCGTACACAAGAAAAAAATCCTTTCGGCTTGGGCATTAGAAACGGGGATGGAAAATACGTATTGTATTATTTTTAGCAGATTCTTGTTTTCATCCGTAGATTTGAGAATCTGAATCCAAATTTCAAGAACATTTTCTTATCGTCTATATTTTTTGTCAGGAGAGGCTTTAATATACAGAACTCTTCATACAATGCATCAAGGTTAATATTAGGTATCTGTAGTTTTGATAAAATGATGCACAAATCCTGGAACTTAATTTCTTTCGTCAGTGTCAGCGGCTGCAAACAATGGAAATTACTGTTTTCTGAGAAATCGAATCGCGATTCTATATATGTCAGTACATTTTGATACCACTCCAAAAATATAGTAGTGTATTTTTCAGCCTGAGAAGTAGACAATTTTCGAAGAATTTGCTGGACTGCCATTCCAAAAAAGGCATCTTCAATTCAATTTACTTGCGTACAGACGAAATAACACGCTCTCTAACGTCGCGCGTCACCTCACCTAGCAGAGGAAATAGGCGCCGAGCAATATTTGCCCGACCGTGTTCCCCTCCCCCGCATTTCGACTCAGCCGCCCGCGCCGCGCCGCCGCCCGCCGCCTCGCAGCACATCGCGCGAAATCACGCTGATTCATTTATTTTTTTCCAAATTAAACGACAAAGTATTGTCCTCTATTGAAGATTTTAAATTAGAGGACAAGATCAATTTTTGGGTCGGAAATAGAGGACGTCCTTTAAAATAAAGGACGTCTGGCAACCCTAGTTGGGACCCTTGAGCGGTATAAAAATAAAAATTGTAGAAAATTTAACAAATTATTATAAGAAATAATTATTAGCCTGAAACACCCATTTATATGGGTGGATATAATAGAAAAAATAATTGCCACCGTCTGGAATCGAACCCGCAGCCTTCTGATTGCCGGTCAGGCGCACTAGCCACTATGCTACTTCAGCTTATTTTCAACCCGTCAAATAATGCGATTAATACTACTATTTTATTCTTATTAGATTTTTTCACCTGAAAAACAACCATCTTTATTTTTGTCGTCGAGATATATTATATCATCATTTAAGGCGATGCACTACGTAGTAATTTAAAATCATGTGTTATTGGTTGGAAAATTTGGTGGCCTAGAAATGTTTCAAATGCTTTAATTAAATACTGTGAGTAGAATACATCTTGGCCTTTGAAATAATTGAGTATTTTTTTTAATAAGTCTTTTTATAAGCCCAGAAAAAAATAATGTATAAGGCCTATGAAAACTGCTTTAAAGTTCAAAATCTCCTACTTACGAACCCATTTTCGGTTATAATTTTATTGTATAATGTGGCACATTCAGTTATTTATAAAATGATCAAAAAAAAAATATTTATGTCTGAACATCCACAAAATAAAAAAAGGCCCTTTTTGGCCATGTTTTTTTCTTGCATAATTTAAAACAGGCGGATGGTGTTAAGCGGGAATTTAAACCTTATCGCCATCTACGTAAGGGTTGGTATTGATAGCGGCTCAATTTAAAATATGACACGACGTAGTGCATCGCCTTAAGGGTGAAATATTTTGACATGTCCAATATTATTATTATTTTAAAGATAAACTAATGTTTACAAGACAGGGTTTTTATTCAAAGCACAAAGAATAAAAAATTATTTTAAGTAATATTTATAAGGGTGTTGAAAACAAAAAAAAAATTGTTCGTTTTCGCATGTTCCGCATACCAGCGGTTGACAAACTGGCCATTCTCTATTTCCGTATTGCGGTTGTGTAGGTCGGTTGGTTTGTTTCATGCCCCTGACACTATTTGACATCACAAAGGAATCTGCTAATTGTTCATCAGGATCAAGTACTGGACTTCTAGCGCGGGCTAGAGACACGGTTAGAGCAGAGGATAGTCGACGGGGGATGGCTGCGAACAGACAATTACCTAGTGCAGAGAGTGCGGGCACAGAAACCAGAGAGCGCTTATAAGCGAAATGGAGTACTATCATATGTATTTAAATTTATACACCAGCCAATCATGATGCGTGGAGCGCGGGAGGTGACGTCACCATCTCCATTTGCGCGCAATTTTTACAATTGCGCGCAAATTGCTGGCTGCTAACAAAAGTTCGGGCTTGTATCCAAAATGTTATATTTTTTTACACGATTTTTTCAGACTCTTTTACAAATGTATCATAATTTACCTCACTCAATTTTAGCGTTGCAACGCCAGGCAGTTCGTTTAAAAACAAACATTCAGGTCCTGCACAGAAAAAGTCCCACAATAGACTGCGCTGCAAACTTACCGAACTTTAATGTTCTGTGCGTGGTCTGGTTTCAATGTGCGCTCTTTGGTATTCAATGTACGACTGATTTCGTAGCTTATTCAAAGCATTCTCAAAATATGGTCACGTGGTTTGACTCCAGCTCGTGGAAATGATACCCGGATTTCATGTTAGGACAAATCTATCAATTTCGATGTCTATGAATAATATTTATTGAGTTTTCCTATTAACCAGCATCTTACGAAGATTGAGCTGAAAAAAATACTTAGATGCCAAAAAAATAATTGAAAGTTCAATTTTGTTTTGACAAGTAGCTTTGTATCAGATGACAGACAATTTTAAATGAACATTTCTTTTACAAGAAACGGAGTTAAAGTTAATGTTGGTACTCGCTGTGGGTATCGAACTGGATCTGTCCAATCCATGCTATCTAGCACCATTAATTGGGATTGTAGTTAGTTTGAGGTGATTTTATTAAAAAGGTACGCTATAAAAATTTGACCATATAAATATGGTGTCCGGAAACTTCAGTACAAGCTGAAAACTGGTGAATCAGAAATCGATTATGGGGTATGACTTTTTTGTTTTGAGCTTTCGTCAAAGGTGGTAATTTTTTGAATCAAATTAAAAAAAAAAATTGGACGCAAGGGGGTTAATTTTTAAAATGCATCGAAGCTTTTACCCGGCTCCAACGTATTTATTTGCCGAAAAAATGGAAAAATGTGATGTACATCAACCAGTCTTAGCTTTTACTGAGACAGGTTAACTAAAAATAATAAAAAAATATGGTTTACATTTTACAAGGATAACTTGATTTTGACTTTTATAAGAAATCTTAAATTAAATTAAGAGGTGTTATTTTAAATAGCCCGCTATTTCGGTAGATGTTACCTTTGAAGCAGTCATTTTTTAACATTTGACAAGTAGAAACTACGCCATTAATAAAAATGGAACGATACACGCTTCAAAAACTCGCTGAAATTATTAAAATTCACTTGATTGAATCAAATTCAAATCATCTTGAGTGATGAGGCACATTTCAACCTCGGTGGCTTTGTCAACAAGCAAAATTGTCGCATCTGGGGCTCGGAAAAACCAAGAGTTATTGTTGAAAAGCCTCTCTTTCTTCAACGTGTGACTGTTTGGTACGGTTTATGGTCCGTCGGAGTCATTGGACCTTACTTTTTCGAAATTGAGACTGAAGCAACAGTAACGGTGAATGGATCGCTAGAGAGATGATTAATGATTTTTTATGGCCGGAATTGGATGATATTGATCTGGACAACGTTTACTTTCAACAAAACGGCGCTACGTGCCACACAAGCAACGAAACCATTGATGTTTTACGATTGAATATCATAATAACACTGCTTATTGGAAAACCCTGTATTATGAGTATAAACAACGTAACATTAAAAAATTTATATGTATTAACAAATTTTGTAGCAATTTTAACTAAAAACAAATTTTTTTAAAAACCAAAACATCAGAACAAAGACAATTCATTATACCTATCTCCTAAAATATTCAACCTTCTTCCTGATAAAAACCGAAACCCATCTCTATACTTTCAAAAACAAATAACGCTATGCACCATAAAATCTGCAATACATTTTTTTAATTTATTTTATATATATAAATAACAAACAATACATAACAAAACGAACCTTTGTCTGTCGAACTGGGAAGGATTCCCTTTTGAGGACAGCTAAATTGTGTATGTAGTACATATATTTTCCCAAAATTGTTATGAGATGTCTTACTGACAGCCCTGTTTCAATAGAGCTAACTCTTAGTTCTCAGCAAATTCAACCAAATTCAATATTGAAGGTAACAATAACCTCAATACTAAACTACTGTACGGATTGAAAATAAAAATGCTATTGTACCTATGTATACCAGATGTTATTCTTGTTTAATTTTCAACATAATTTCTCAGTAATTATTCTGTTTCACATAATACTGTTTCGCTCCTGTGAACCACTGTAAACATAAATCATGTATATTGTAAAAGCCTTTTACGGCGTCTAAATAAATAAATAAATAATATTCTTACAATGAAATAGCGATGCTGCCAAAACAAATTTCGGGAACATTGTTGATTGCATCCGAAGTAACAGGATGGTTTCTTTATTTATTTATTTATTTAATACATGTTACATTGTTTTGAAATTTACATAAAGTAGATATAATGAATCACCATACTAGGCGGCTGCCTGTTTCATGGTGACCAATTGAGTGTAATTACTTTGTATGAAAATGAAATCTAGTGTAAACATATGAAATTAGTAACTATAGATGAAGGTAAAATTTTGGAAAAATTGTAATAAAAAGTAGAAGATAGAAATTAGAAAGGAGAAAGAAGTAAATTAGCATTAGATTGTAAAAATGTACATAGTTATGTATATAATTTTTAATATGTGTGCATGCAAGCACACATGTGTATATAGCAGCAGACATACCTATATACATATAACAACACATGTATACAACACCCATATGACGCATCCTCACGCATATAAACAATATATACACCTCTATCTGAGTACTTGGAATAGGCTACTAACACTATAACAATCACACATCAAAAAATCCCCGAGCGCTTTCCTGAAACTGTCATATTTGGCTATTCATTTTATTTCTAACGTTAAATTATTGAATAGTTTTGGAGCAAGAAAGTTAAATTGTCTTTGTGCCATTGAGGTTTTTATTGGAGGAATATTATAATTGGATTTGTTGGAATATCTTGTATTATGGGTCGATTCAAAAATATTTTTTTTCGTATGTTTGAATTTATAGTAGGAGGATATGTTTTTGACATATAAGGATTTTATGTTGAGTACTTTGAAGTCGTTAAATAAGTCCTTCGTGGGGTGAATATAGTGTACTTTGTAAATAGTCCGCATTATCAATTTTTGAGCTTTAATTAATGGATCTAATATCGTGTTAGAGCATCCTCCCCAGACTACTATACCGTAAGATATAATTGATTGGCATAAAGAAAAGTATACCGTTTTTAGTGTATTTTTATTTAGAATATTTCGTAATGACCTGAAGATATATGCCAGTTTCCGTATACGGTTTGTAACATTTATTACGTGATCTTCCCATCGTAGTTTATTGTCAATTATTACACCCAAATATTTAATGGAATCTACTCGTTCTAGTGGATTGCACAGACAACTAGAGTTATCTCTACAAGAATGTATTTTTAGTGTACGATTGATTGAAGGCTGACTCGGAATATTAAGACTAAACGTTATATATTTCGTTTTAGTTATGTTTAGGGTGAGTAGATTATCATCCAACCACTGTTTAATAATTTGCAATGTTAGATCCGCTCTATGAAATGTTTCTTCCCATGTCTTACTTTTTAGTACTAGGGCAGTGTCATCGGCGAAAGTGATTATATTGCCATCAATAATAGATAGTTTACATAAGTCATTGATATAAATGAGAAAAAGTGTGGGACCGAGTACACTGCCCTGTGGCACACCAAAGTTAATGCTAGTTGAGTGGGATGGTTTATGCGATGGTAGCTTAACACATTGCTTTCTGTCTGTGAGGTACGATTTGAACCAATCAAATGCCTTATTCTTTATTCCGATTTTTTTGAGCTTGGCTAGAAGGATTGGATGAGATACTGTATCAAATGCCTTAGCTAAATCCAGAAATACTGCCAAACATTTATCACCTTTGTCTAAGGCTTGTGTTATATGTGATGTTAGTTCTAAAATAGCTGAATCTGTATTTAGTCCTTCTCTAAAGCCATACTGGTTTGACGAGAGTATGTTATATTTTGTAAGATGGTCGATAAGTCTTTTTTTTACTATTTTTTCAATAATTTTTGATAGTGATGATAATATAGAAATTGGTCTGTAGTTTGTTATGTCAGTAGGATTTCCGGACTTAAAAATTGGTTGAACTAGGGCAAGTTTGAGTTTGTTTGGGAATCCACCTTTAGTGAGACTGAGGTTAATGATATGTACTAATGGATGGATTATAAAGGGTTCAACTGTTTTTAGTATAGTTGAGGAAATTTTGTCATCATTGCACGAATGAGAGGGCTTTAATTGTCTAATAGTTTGAGGAATTTCATCGTAGTTGGTCGGGTTTAAGGTGAGTATATTATCTCTTTCACTGGCACATTGATTGATAATGTCGGCAAGGGCATTTTCATCGGTTGATGTCTTATTTAAAATCTTTGATGCTAGATTTTTACCGATATTGCAAAAGTATTCATTTATGTGATTGGTCACAGTGTCTGGATGGTCATTTAGGGAGGTGTCTTGGCCGTTGATGTTTAATTTATTGATTGGTTGTACTGGGTGATCAGTGTTAGATATTTCTTTGACGATATTCCAAATTTGTTTGTTATTTATTTATTTATCCTTGAAAGAATCAGAAAGATGTCATTTATTAGCAGGGTCAATTTGGATAACATTAGTAATTGCATTCAGAACAGATGAATGGTTTCTTTCGGGACATCACAAGTCTGAGATTCTTTCCAGGGCATTTTTGAGAACATTTACAATTGTATAGTTAGAATTTCCACGTTTATAAATCATCATAAGACATATGAATCCTATAGTACTTTTTTAGAATTTCTTAGGTGATAGAAATTACACATTACTAGACCAGAATATATGCCGTATGACATATGAATTTCCAATTTTAAAATGTCGAATCTTTATTTATTAAATGACTAGTCATTATTATACAGTAATCGTACTATACAGATTCGTAAATTTAAATCATAACAACAATGAAGATCAAGTATTAGGACCAAAAACAACCATTTTTTAACTTGAAATAAAAAGTGACTTTAGATCCTTATCTCTCATAAATATAAAATAGCCTTTTGGAATGTAAAAAATAAAATTTAACATAATATTATCAACGCTATTATATTTTTTTCTATCTAAGTACTTAAATAAGTACTAAAAAAAATTTTAATCAACCTTTTTTTTTTACTTTTTAGTTCATATTAGATATTTCAATCGTAACACCCATACATTCTACACACCAACCACCTATCTCTAATCTCCCTTCATACATCTTTCGCATTACTTATTCTATTTTCTCAATTAAATTATCATATCAAATATTTAGAACTAAATCAGAATTGTTTTTTTGTAACTGCTCCCACCCCTCTGGAACCAGTGAGACTGTGACATCCCCAATTGGGGCATGTTGTCAAGCTGAAAGTATTGGGGAGAGGAAGGAGATAGTTGGGAAAATAATCGGGTATTAAGATCTGGTGACCAAACTTGGCCAAACCCATTTCAAACAATATTTCAATTCTGAATAGAGGTCTTACTCCAGGGCGATACTAAGAGTATCTTCCACTCTCTAACGTGACATAATACTTTACATTATTTTTAATAAGTAATTTTTGAAATAATCTAAAAAGTTAGTTGCGCACGCCGAGGTTTGAACCCGCGACATCCGGCATGCTAGTCGAGAGCCTTACCTTAATTTAATCACTATTATTGGTGACCGGATAAATCATCAAAATGATAATTCATCACATCTTTACAAAGTTATATAAAGTCATGGAAAGTGATGAAACAAAAACTTTATTAACTGGGTTAAGTAGGTTAGGTTAGGTTAGGTTTAAATTTTTTTTTCATCGTTTCTAATTAATTTATATCACTTTTTAAAAGTGTGTTGAATTGTCACTGTGTTGAGTTATCATGGAACCCTATTATTGTATGCATAATATGAAAATTTTGATACTGCAAACTTCACCCGCCATAACACAGGGACATCCCTAGTTTAGCGGGTGAAATAATACAAAAAAATTAATCTACTGTACAATTTTTCATAAAAAAAATAATTAAAATGAAACAAATAAACCACTTAACATTCAAAAATCTGTTAATGAAAAAATTAGAAAATACACAGATTTAGGAAACGAAATAAAAAGAATTTGGCATTCTCATACTATAAAAATATTACCATTCGTTATTTCGGCTACTGGCATTATGCCTAGCTCTCTCATTAAAAATTTAGGCGTATTAGATCTATCAAAAAATTTATATATAAAGATGCAAAAGTCGGTCATTTTGAATACATGTAGGATAACGAAAGATTTTTTTAATATTTATGTTGAGGGATCAGTAGGATTTATAGGCCCTGTTAGAAGTACTACCGAGCCGAACCCTCTGATATGAAAATATCTGGAGTCGGTGAATTTTTTTTCCCATTTGATCTCTGGTGAGTTAACGTGTTGTTGTTCTTGTATTGTTTTGTATTTATTTTACTTATATAATGCACTTGCATAGTGTTGATTGACTAGCTGATCATTTGTGGAAAAGTGAGTGGAAGGGTTTAGTTTTTCCTATGGGGAAGATTTAACCCGGACAACAAAATCGGAAGCATAAAAAAATAAATAAAAAATATAAAGCATTCACAGTTTTCATTCATGTACAAATTTCAACATGAAGCATTCGTTAAAATAATCATAACTGTAAAAAACACAATTGTGTGACATCTATCGCATTGTGTGTGTATTTATCACGGAACTGTAAAAGCTACCGTAAAAGCTACTGTAAGCCTACCGCAAAGAAGCTGACCATTATTCACAGTTGGATGATAATGCTATGGGATGGGGCAAGTATGAACGTAGCGGGGCACGTTCGGGCAGTGTGGGGCGAACTGATGCATTTTCGGGTAAATTTGATCATTTTTTCGATTTCTTTGCACATTTTGTTGTCTGTAGTCGTGCTTTCTCTTGTCAACGATGGTAAATTTGTTACAATTTCAATTACAGTTATATAAAAATGAATGTTTCTTTGTTTGTGCACCACCATAGATTCAAAAAACTACTTCTAAGCTGGTACCAAGAGTGTTTACAGTTCAAGAATGGACGACGAGGAAGACTTAACTCATTATCTCTGACCTGGAATGAGATACGTAGTCAAATAGAAGTCGATATTATGTGGTTTTTTTAGAGTAACAATGTTATATACATTAGTGAATGCTAGACAATGTTGGGGAGAGACGTGGCACGATCAAATTAATCACACACTTAAGTTACACTGTAATCGTAAATTGACCGGACGGTGGCTGAGTTGACATCGCGTTTGGGTCCCACCCAGGCTTAGTGTGTTCAATTCCACGGCTGGCTAAGTCCTCCATCACAACACAAGCAACATTTTCCGCTTACTGTGGTGGTAGTAGGAGATTTTAAAATATTGTCAGGTTGTTCGTAACCCGGAAATGTTTGTATTTCTTTAAACAAATGTCAAAAAAATGTATATATGCAGGATGGCAAGGTATGGAGAGGAAAAGGATTACCAATGACTTAACATTGTACAAAACGTGAGATAATCTTAATGAACGAATACGAAAATACGATATTCACCAAGAACGTCGCCAAGAACCTGCTTCCATGAAAGACGAACTCCTTCTTCTGTTTTCAAAACAACAGTTCGACCTAGCACCATTTTCTTGCAATTCTTTGTTCGTTACGTTAAGTGACTTAGCAGGGGTGCCCTGGTTCATGAATTGAGGATTGTCTGAGTCTTGGCGGCTGATGCGTCGGGCTAGATTTGGAGACTGGTTGAGAGAGACCTTTTTACCTCTACAGCGGAACTCTCTCGACCCATCTTCTTGGACAACAACTGTGAGGGATGAATTCAATAGATTCCTATCCACCCCTCATACCTTTTTCCATCCCAAAACTTTCTCTCCTTCCTTTAAAAATTCCTCCACAGAGTATTACCAAATATGCCATAAGCCCTAAGGGTAATTATTTTCCTCGTGGCCTCCTGTGTACAAATAATGTAAAAAATTAAAAATACAAATTAAAAATGAATTATCGTAGAAATTCAATACTGAATTAACTGCGTCAATTTCATAACGCCACACAGTGGGCTGAAAATCGCCTTTCATAGACATAGAGACTTGAATTTTCAAGGGTATTTTTTTTTTGCTAGAAATGGATTCTGCTGATCATTACTATGCTATAAAATGTCGTACGAAGCAATTGCGTGTACAAATGAATGAGTTATAATTTTTTTAAGAAAAATTTGTATGGCGCTGACATTAAAAATGAGGCTATCTCTGGAATCATAAGGTTGGCCGTTCTATCTTTACACACAGATAATACAACTATTTATTTGTATTTTTTTGACATACTTCATATTGTGGCGCAAGGTGCGATTATTTTTTTTTAAATCCTCAAAGTTGAAAAAAACCCTTTTTAATGTTGATGATTCATTTAATGCTTAAATGCTTTTAGGCTTGCAGTGTAAATAAAATATTGTAAACTAGACAAAGCATACTCCTATGTAAAGCATTTAAGCATTAAAATGAATCTTCAACATAAAAAGTATTTTTTTCAACTTTGAGGATTTAAAAAAAAAAAATCACAAGTTTCGCCACAGTACAAAGTATGTCAAAAAAATACAAATAAATAGTAGTATATTTGTGTGTAAGGATATAATGGTCAACCTTATGATTCCAGAGATAGCCTCATTTTTAATGTCAGTTCCATACAAATTTTTCTTAAAAAAATGATGACTCCTTCATTTTTACACGCAATTCCTTCATACAAAATTTTATAGCATATTAATGATCAGCAGAATCCATTTCTAGCCAAAAAAAATACACTTGAAAATTCAAGTCTCTATGTCTATGAAAGGCGATTTTCAGCCCACTGTGCACAGTGTTTTGGCTTGCAGTGTAAATAAAATATTGTAAACTAGACAAAGCATACTCATATGTAAAGCATTTAAGCATTAAAATGATTCATCAACAAAAAAAAGATTTTTTTTCTACTTTAGGATTTTTAAAAAAATAATCGCACCTTGCGCCACAATATGAAGTATGTCAAAAAAATACAAATAAATAGTTGTATTATCTGTGTGTAAGGATAGAACGGCCAACCTTATGATTCCAGAGATAGCCTCATTTTTAATGTCAGCGCCATACAAATTTTTCTTAAAAAAATTATAACTCCTTCATTTGTAAACGCAATTGCTTCGTACGACATTTTATAGCATAGTAATGATCAGCAGAATCCATTTCTAGCAAAAAAAAATACCCTTGAAAATTCAAGTCTCTATGTCTATGAAAGGCGATTTTCAGCCCACTGTGCGCCAGAGCCGTCTGTTTGAAAGTTTTCGCTGGTTAAAACAAATCAGATTTCTACTAACAAATAGTTAACAAGGGGCACTTTCGATATCTGTGGCGTAGCTATTAGGATACACCACAAACTAAAATATACAAAGCCCTAACTGTATAATATTTAGGTTTGTAAACTATGCCAATATACTATCAAGAGAATAAATTAGTTTAGGGTCAATTGAGATGAGTTTATAATATCCATGGTGTGGTTAGGTACCCGCTTTAGATTAGGACGATAATTTTAAAACTATTAATTCTGTCCTCGCGTACAAAAGTTATGTTTCTAATTTTCTCCTTACCAAAATTTCTTCAGAAATCATAAGTTTTCTAAGTTTTAAAAATTTCCTGATTTTCGCCACTACAACTGATCTTAAATAGTCGACACATTTGAACTAGAGTTTAGGAGAAGGTTAAGTTGGCTAATCTCTAAAATATCTCTAAATACAGGGTTTTCCAATAAGAGGTGTTATTTTGAATAGCCCGCTATTTCGGTAGATGTTACTTTTGAAGCTGTCATTTTTTAACATTTGACAAGTGAAAACTACGCCATTAATAAAAATGGAACAATACACTCTTCAACAACGCATTGAAATTTACTTGAATGAATCAAATGCAAATCATCTTGAGTGATGAGGCCCATTTTCACCTCGGTGGCTTCGTCAACAAGCAAAATCGTCGCATCTGGGGCTCGGAAAACCCAAGAGTTATTGTTGAAAAGCCTCTATATCTTCAACGTGTGACTGTTTGGTGCGGCTTATGGTCCGGCGGAGTCATTGAACCTTACTTTTTCGAAAATGAGGCTGGAGCAACAGTTAAGGTGAATGGATCGCTATCGAGAGATGATTAATGATTTTTTATGGCCGAAATTGGATGGTATTGATCTAGACAACGTTCACTTTTAACAAGCAACGAAACCATTGATCTTTTACGATTGAATATCAAAATAACGTCTCTTATTGGAAAACCCTGTAGTATTAATTAAAGTCACTTTCCGCATCTGTTTGTTTGTGCGCTTAGTTCTTCTAAACTATGAAACTGATTTTGATAAAGTTTTTACAATCATTTAGAGAATTTCTTTCGAAAGTTTTTGGTGTATAATAAATGCATATTTTATTTATAAAAAGTGGAGAAAAGTTGATGTTTTGTAATCAAGTCGTAAAAAAATTAATTCGTACGCTTACATTGCTAACGCTGGCTTAACCTTAAGATATACATCAAAATAATGTATTACAGAATTGTATATCTTTAAAAGGACTACAGAAAAATCTTCAATAGTATATATCTATCTCCTAAGGATAATCCCCAGCAACGCTGGGGTACACGTCAAATAATTGTAAATATAATGAAATCTTAATAAATTTTTTTTATAATATCAGCCTGCGTATGTTTGAGCTTGTAAAACTCGAAAAGTAGTTGACCGATACCGCTGAAAATTTCAATGTTTATTTTTATTAGTGCCAGAAGTGTTTTAGAGATGTTTAAATGGTAGAATAAGTCGGGGACGACCTATAAATGCTTAAAGCAATATCTCTGCACCGTAATGAGGTACGAAGTCGAATTAAAGTCTATATGACGTGGAAGTGGTGACCGTAAATTGACGTATGAGGAACATATTAAAAACAAGTCACAGTGGTGCTATTCGAGACTTCGTCTGATGTATAATATAAGAGATCATATATCAATGAAATTAAGAAAGATTATTACTGACAGTCTTGTTCTCTCAATATTGGACTATGGAGACACAGTATCTTTACTGAAAAAAACCCAAAAACAAGTACAACGAGTCCAAAATGCATGTGTCCGATATTGTTATAATGTCCCAAGACGGGATCATATCTCGCCTTACCTCTATCGGCATCAGATTCTAAATATGTCGAAAAGAAGGAAATTACACCAATTGTGTCAAATGTTAAATTTGATGAATTCAAAGGTTCCTGCCTATCTGTTTGACAGATTGCAGTGGTCCCGTGACTCTCATACACATAGTACGCGTCAAAGAAACCACTTACTCGTTCTCCCCAAACATAAAACTACTGTGTTTGAGGGTAGTTATAGCTATTCTTCCTCAAAGCTTTGGAACGAAGTACCACTGTCAATTCGAATATCGACATCGTTGCATTGCTTCAAAAAGCTTTGCTGCGAATGGTTGCTATCGTTACAATGAAGGGGATACGGTACATGTGGTTGCGATTATTGTTTATTTTAAATTTTTTTTGAATTATTATTTTTCACTGATTGGTATACCTACTATTTCTATTTTAATTTTATTTGTTTGTGTTGATTTGATTTTTTATTGTTAATATTATTTCATTGTTCATTATTATACCTAAATATGTTTATATTATCATATTGGAGGCACTGCTGAAAACCAGCTGCATTCCCGGAGAGATCCTGAATACATAGCTGAGCAGTGACCTTTTTGTCAATAGAATTTATGTTAAAAATATGTAAAATTTATCTATTGGCAAATAAATGTTTTTATTCTTTTCCGATTGTATGTCCGGGTTAAATTTTCCCCATAGGAAAAACTAAACCCTTCCATACACTTTTCCACAAATGATCATCTAATCAATCAACATTATGGAAGTACATTATATAAGCAAAATAAATACAAGAACAACACCTCAACTCACCAGAGATCAAATGGGAAAATAATTCACCGACTCCAGATATTTTCATATCAGAGGGTTTGGTTCGGTAGAACTCCTAACAGGGCCTATAAATCCTACTGATGCCTCAACATAAATATTTAAAAAATCTTTCGTTATCCTACATATATTTGAAATGACTGATTAATATATTATTTTCATAATGTATTGTAGTTTTTCAACAGTAACATTGAGGTATATGAATGATGGAAGATGTCGAAGGCCCAAGAAAGACATTAGCAATAGCGAAGCATTGCGGGGATCCACTAATATGTAAATATTAAATAGATGGATAGATGTGAGATGAACCATGACCGAAAGTGCATTAAGATAGAAGAAGGTAAAGTCAAAAGTTTATGATGGTTTTACAAGTTCCAAGCAGACTGCTGGCAGCTTGCAAATCTCGGGGAAAGCTATAAAGTTCACTGAAAGTCACGCGCTAGTCGTTGAGCGTACGCTTTACGGCTGTTCTGTTCTCACGTGGTACTAATATGTTTTCAAACTGCATTATTCCTGCAGTTACTCCTTACTTATCTGGTTAAAATTATGCTAAATCAAGGTCCAGCACGGGAATAGTAAATTTGCAAATCAAGATATTAATGTATACCTACTTTAAAACTATGTTTTGATAATGACCTAGGTACTCTCACTTAGTGCAAAAATAACAACATAATGTGTTTTGTTTTAACTTCCGACTTAAATTTTATCTTGAAAATTGTTTGTAAAATTATAGACAGCCTTGATTTATTGATCCTAATCACCTTCAACATACCAACTAGAAATACGCGATCGAAAATTATTTTTAATCACAACAATTATATCACGACATTTAGATACCCACTTATACCTAGATTAAATGCAGTTGGAAATAATTTCGCATAATATAGTTACAAAAAAGCTATGGTAACAAACATCAATAATTTTATTTCATGATTAGGTACTGTTGCACTAAACTCTTACGTATATGAAATGTTTGTAAAACTCCGTATGGGCGTAGAATATATTAATAAATTAATAAACAATCAGAATATAGGTACCTACCTAAACAGAACATCTAACAAATATTCCAATTTCAAATAATAAAAAGTTATACTTAACCACTAGGGGTGATCTTTTGCAGAGGTGTTGGTTATCCAATAAATGGTTCTTGGGGGATGATTTAAAATATTTTATGCATTTTTTACAACTCCTAATAATTCCCTTCCCTCGACTCCTATTAAGTGCTATGGTTTTGTCTGTGCTTTGTCTTTTTAATTTTCGAATTTTTTGTAACCTGATAAAGGAAACATTGGTTCACGAACATCTTGATATTTAGGACAGATGTGTAATTATTACACATCTCTGCCCTGGTGCTGGATACTGTAATGCTATCCGAAAAGTTGGCTAAAGAAGGAGGTAGCGTACCACGGCATAATACCCCAAAATCAATCACAATTTTTTGGACATGGAAATTTCAAATCGTACATGTTGTTAATTATTTATTTTTAATGTAGTGGTTAAAATAAAGTTTTTTATCATTTTTAATTAAAATGATTCTACAAATTTATGGGTGAAAATGGGTATTGCAGACCGTTTCCTCATAAAGTTTTAATAAATTCCCAATATATCGGAATATATTTAATAATACATATCACAATGACGAAATGCAGAAATATTATGATTTTTGTGAACATGTGTTCTGACATCATTTTTATAAAAGATATTTGGAAAACATTTTATTCGTTGAGGGCCTCCAATCCCGTTTTTAACCGGATTACGAATAATTTGAAGAGATTTAATTTTAGTAATTTTTCTCCGTGTATTTATTTATTTATTTATATATACGCCTAAAAAGGCTTTTACATAAAGGTGAAACATGATGCAGTGTACATAGGAGAATATCTGTATAATACAGGAGATACTGACAGTAAATAGATGTGATCCATTGTAAAGTAGGTACAAAATACACAGTTGTAAAATTGTGATTACAACTATAGTGAGAAAATATTAAGAAATGATTAAAAAAAAAAGAAAACTATATATGAAGCAATAATAGTAAAACGTAAGAGTAACATAAAGTAAAAAAGAAATTACAACAACACTACATATAAGACAAATCATTAAAACTAATTTACCAACGCTACTCTTATTTGTAGGATTCGACAAAGTGTTGGTATAGATTATGCTTAATTCTATAAATGGAGTCAATAAATAAATCAATATCACCCCCATACTTGTTGCCCAGATCTTGCATCATATTGGTCAGTGAGCGTGTCTGATAGTTAGTTGTATTGTTAAAGAATAAACTTATTTCTTCAAATTTTGCAATTTCACTTTGTGGCACCATTTTATTAATAAAATAATTAAAACACTTTGTTTTTACCACGATAATCTTTATTTTTTATATGAAGTCAACATGTTTCGAGAACGATGTTCTCTTCATCAGGACAATACATTAATTGTAGACAGTACATTAATTGCAGTACATTAATTGTCCTGATGAAGAGAACATCGTTCTCGAAACATGTTGACTTTATATAAAAAATAAAGATTATCGTGGTAAAAACAAAGTGTTTTAAATATTTTATTAATAAACTTATTACTGAAAGACAAGATGACAAAATATATCTTTTGTAGTATATTATGAAAACCTTTATTATAAATGCAATATTCACGGGATGCGTAGTACATTTGGCATACCTCAAGCGCGCTCCATCTCACATTGCATTGAGAAATTTCTGAGAATCGCTACAAAGCCTGAATTGCAGATTCCAAGCCGTAACAGAGAACTCTGAGACGGATTCCGGAGTCCCCAGTCCAGAGTTCCACAATCCAAAGTACCTCTTTGATTCCAAGCAAGAACCGTCCATTCGGAAGGCCAGCATTACCTCCATACTTGGAATTCAGAACTATTATACCGTTGATTTATCGCCACGAGTTTGTGTACTGAACTGTTATTGTGAATCTCGAATCATTGATGTATGAACATCAATTGAAATTGATAAGGCTGCTGATGTCATTGGTATACTTGATTTATATTCTAATGAATCACTGTTTATCGTCAAAACATATTTCAAATTGAAGTAAAATAATTATTTATTTATTTAAATATGTTATACGGGCATTTACAAACATGTGTACATAATTCAGTGAAACAGTAATCAAAAGTAAAATTTTCTCCTAAAATTGTATAAAACCCATACAGAAGAAAAATATCATGATATTATTACTGAGGTATGTTATTATAGCTGTAGGGTAAATTATAGGGAGTTGACGTCTCCCGAAAATAACGACAACATTACTTTTACCTACATTCATGTGAGACTGGTATCACTGAAAGCCTGCGCGCGATCCCTCACGCGGCAAATAACACTGGTCGACATTTATTTTTTTAAGTGCAGTCCCTTAAGCATAGCTAATTTTTTTATATGTATTTAGTATCCATAAACATGAAATGAAACTTTTTTTATTTATTGTTATTAAGTTTAATTTGTAGAACTCCATTTTAATTTTTATTTTTTATATATTCAATAATATTGTTTGATAATGCCTTCAGAGGGCGAAACAGCTGTCACGCGTAATAATAATTACACAGCAGAACTTGTTTAAAAATAAACTGTTTTTATAAACCCAATAACAATATTATTGAATATATAAAAAATAAAAATAAAAAAATAAATAATAAAAAAATAAAAAAAAATAAAAAAAATGAAATGAAACATTTTTTTTTTAATAGGTCAGGTTTTTTTATTATTTGACAAAGTTTTTTCACATAATTCTTCCATAGTATGACGGGTACTTACTTAACAAAATTTCAAAACTAATTCAATTTAATTTTTTTTGCTCCTGATTTGCGCCCGCAGATCTGCAGGGTCCAGCAATAGTCTGCTAGCATAGATGAACTCCACTTTCCTTGGTATCGCTTTTCCACAGCCGCAATGTCCTTGTGAAATCGTTCGCCGTGCTCGTCACTGACATCTTCCATATTTTCTGGGAAAAAATTCAAATGAGAGTGAAGGAAGTGTATTTTCAGTGACGTTACATCCCAATGCTGATATAGTCTTCACTTTAATGACTTCCAAGAAATTTCTCGACAACATTCGAAGGCTGAAGATTGAAGGCTGACCAAGCGGCTAGCTCGACTGGTCTCAACACTGTTATAAAATTCGGATCAGTCAAGACCTCCCTTATTTGTGGTCCCACAAATATTGCTTCTTTAATTTTTCCGTCGCTGATCTTAGGAACGTTTTGCTTTAAGTAAATCATGCCATTTCCATCCTTTTACAAAAATTTTCATCAAACCCAATTTAACGTGTAAGGGTGTAAGTAAGATATCTTTAGATTTTACTAAGGGAGCATGTTGAACATTCTTCGTGCCAAGTTTAAGGTGCTTTCTAGTAGGCCAGTCCTTCTTGGCATAATGGTTTTTCCTGTCTCTGCTGTCCCACTCGCACAGAAAACCACAATACTTTGTATATCCCGCTTGCAGTCCTAGTAGGAGCCCTATTATTTTGAGATCACCACATATTTTCCATTCGTATTTTACAAATTTATTTTTTGTTAACAGCAGCTTCATGTTGTCATAGTTCTCTTTCATGTTTGCAGCATGACCAAGTGGAATGTATGGTCAAAAAATAAAAAAAATCAATTATAACTCACGAATAAATATGAATTAATATACATTTTAGTAAAACTTAAAACCCATAAAAACCTGACGTGATAGAAAAAAACTAATCACATATCTGAAATCAGCGTGAAATTTCCTGTCAGATTTGACTACTTTCGTTAAAGGGACAAAAAATGTGTTGACCAGTGAATTCATTCTTTCTCCAGCGGTCTAGCCACCGGTTTAGCCCTAAATCTCCTCTAACACAATCGATGTGTTTTGTTCATAAAATTATTGTAACGTGAGTTTTGTTAAAATAAAAAGTTAATTAAAAATATCCGAATACTCATTTTTACACACCGAGAGTAATCATGCAACCTTGGATTCTGTGGATTGGAGAACT
This sequence comes from Hesperophylax consimilis, assembly GCF_061612785.1. Classification (NCBI taxonomy): domain Eukaryota; kingdom Metazoa; phylum Arthropoda; class Insecta; order Trichoptera; family Limnephilidae; genus Hesperophylax; species Hesperophylax consimilis. Next base: position 7,574,247 of record NC_142857.1, read on the forward strand.
ACAGAATCATTCAGCCAACAGCCCATTTAAATCGGCGATAATGACAATCCTTCAAATAGCTTTCTTGTAACTGTATTCCTTGCAGTTGGACACATCTACAATTTTTGTGAAAGTATTGCCAACTGCATGCAATCTAGATACAAGCGAATATCTAAATGACTCAGTCCTGAAATTATTGTTACAATGAAAAAGAATTTTTGATCGATTAGTTCTAGTTGGTATGTTGGAGGAAATTAGATTCAATAAATCAGGGCTGTCCATAATTTTAAAAATAAAATTCAAATCCGAAACAAGGCTTCTATGTAAGAGTTTTAATCATTTTAATTCTTTCATCGAGTTGTCCTTATTTGTATTTTCTATTGGTAGACCGAGTTTATAACTCAGTATAAACTCTATATTGGATTGATAGGCTGAACTAACGACGGTTTTATATCCATACCTCGATCACGGTTGCGCTGTAGATAGCCTAACAGTCGAGTTATATATATATATATATAACACTAGTAACTGAAAGTGTGTGTACTAGTGACGGCCAGTACCGTTCTAGTGAAAGACCACCATTTAAAATCGAAACGTTGCTTGATTTGTTGACCAATGTTAATACAAATATTTTTTTTGTAATGTATGTGCCTTCTACACAAGTAAATAAAACATTATTAATCTTAACCTCTATGCTGGATATCTGTTTGTATGATATCTAGTCGATTGATTTAATTTTTGAGCACATAATTATTCTAATACTTGGTATCAGATAAACTTCGGTTAGCTGTCAATATACACACTTCGAAGCTCTGAGAACTAAATGAATTGAATCCTTTTGAACTTGGAGAAACGAATGTTGCTTAAATATCATTAATATCAAAAAGTACCCACCTTCATGGGGAAAGTTAGTCTTTCAATACATTGTCAATTTATTCGTATTTTTACGTAGCCGTTAGACATTCAGACGATATCAATCCATTGACAGGTCAGTCAAAGCTGCCATTATACGAATTCTTATTTATTTCGTTTTATTCTTATTAATTCTTATTATTTAATTCTTATTTATTTTCTTATAATTAAATTATAATATGTAAATGAAATCCTCAGCACGGGAGATCCCAGTGAGGATATCATTATCTCTATATATTACTAAGAAAAGAAGACAGTAAATCATTATTATTATTATTAATATATGTTTGGCTATCTGCAGCTCAACCGTGCTCGGGGTATAGATATAAAATCTTCGTAAGTTCAGCTTATCGATTCAAAATTGTTAAATTATTGATTTAAGAGGAAGCTACAAGCCAAAAATGTGTATATTCTTGGTATACCTTATATCGTAGGTAATAGGCATTAAAATCGCTTGACAAACGGACTCTAGAAACGTCCGATTTCAAGCAAAAAACTGGTTTTTATTTATTTTGTAAATAATTTTATAAGAAAGCAAAAAAGTTAATCAAGTGAAACTGTCACAGAAAATCTTAGCTATAATACTGTATTTTTTAAAGTTGTTTCCTTTACGCATTCAT